>NC_041381.1:272703258-272744066 GCF_002162155.2 Triticum dicoccoides | reverse complement strand
CGCGTTCTTCATGGTCCTCGTAGGATCCTCTCCAAACGTGAAAGATCGGCCCCTAGGGTTTCGCCCTACATCATCTTGGTATCATGAGCCACGTTGATCACGTTGTTGGAGCCCCTACCGCGTGTTTTCTAGCTTGATTTTGTTGTTTTCGTCCTAAATCCGAAAACTCCCCACCAAAAATAGCCCCAATTTTTTTTTGTGATTTGTTGGTGTGATGAAGTTTTGTTGGATTTGATCCACGGATCTGCTTTGCATCGACTGGATCTAGCTTTTCCCCATCTCTCTCGCGATTTCCATCCACCAATTCGTCTGAATTTTGCCCCGGAGTTGCCCTTTTTCCCGTGGAGTTCATCGTGTTCGTCCCCGATCCAGGAGCCCGGGCATCCGCCCGTGTCCACCGGACATCCAGCCTCTGGCCCAGACATCCGGCCCCTGGCAGCAGCAACTCCATCCACCGCGTCCATTTCCGCCTAGTTTCGCCCAATTTTGCCCCGGTGCCCACGCTTACTTCCATATACCACCACCGCTTTCCACAAGCACCACCACCGCTCACTGCTACCTCCTATGTCGATTTTGACACGTTTTGATCTTTGAGATTTTGGGTTGTGGTTCCCGTGTCTTATTGTGTTTCGGCTATATAGGTACGGTTCATCGTCAACACCACCACCGCTCATCTCCATCGACTACTCATCATCGCCAAGGACGGTAATTTTGATGACATCTTTCTCATACCTTGCAATTGCATTGAAACCCACATGGCCTTACATTTGCGTAGCTTACCCATCGAGACTAGCCATTGAGTATTGCCGGCAACGTGACTTGTGCACATTACTGATCATACTCCATAGCATACATACCATAGTGGTGCATATCTTGGCATCAACTTTTGTGTCACAAGGTTGTCATCGCATACACAATTGCTATCTTGGTTCGTGAAGTTTTGCATGAGAAAATATCTCAAAAGTAACAGAGCCACCCAAGCTTTTAAGCAAAGAGGAAAGATAAGCAAAGAGCTTATAAGCAAGAACCATAGCATCATACTACATTAAGATTGTCACATCCAATCATCTTGGATCATAGCACCGAAATACCATACATATAGCATACTTGGGATAGAGGTCGTTGCATTTTTGCCTAGTAGGTTGTGCACAAGTTCCGTATCCGCCTATTGTGCAATCGTGCTAGCGTTTCTCGTGTATTGTGCAACAAGAGCATTTTCATGGATTCCACATTTTGGCTCACTTTTGGTTTGCACAATCCCACTTATCAATTTGTGTGTGTGTTTCCGTGTACCAATACTTGCTTGGTCTACTTGTTGCATTTGCAAATTTGTGAATCTTTTCCAACATTATTGAAGCTCACTTACAATTGCATCAAATTGTGTGCCACCATCCTAACCAAGCTCCACCATAAGCTTTTACTTGTGTAGGTATGAGAACCGACAAGAATTGGTACCAATAGTGCTATTTCATTGTCCGCATTTGAGTGACCTTGATTCATCGTCAACATCGGTCAAGGTACAATTGGTATAAGTTCTTCTCCTTCTACCACTCACATTTTGCTTGGAATGATGGATAGGCCAAGTTCTTCTACCAACCCACTCTTCATCGAGCAAGACGACGACAAGTCATCATTCATCACCAAGAGCCACCTCTTTGGTGCACAACGAGCGTTGCATCAAGAGCAACAAGCTATGACCGACCGCATCGATAACCTTGCCACCGACTTGCGACTCTTCGAGCAACATACAAAGGACTACTTCAACAACAAGCTCGACGCTCACAAGCAAGAGAACGATGCAAGGATGGACGAGATCGGCGCTTTGTTGGTGAACCATCCTCCTTCTACATCGTCATACTCAAGATGGAGACGCTCAAGTCGACACTCTGACGACACCTTCTCTGGCTCAAGTACACCGTCACCGAACACTCTTCGATGAGCCACGCGTCAAGACCATCATGCATCTCGCAATCCTCTACACGACAAGCATTCACAAGAGCAAGTCAATGAGCAAGTACCTCGTCCTCAACCACACCAAGTCGTGTTTGCTCAAGCTCAACAACAACAACGTCAACGTTGCCAAGAGGAAGAACGAGCGCGCCTACACCAAGCGGGACAAGATGTCGAGGCTCTATGTCTTCAACAACAACGTGAAGCACAAGCTCTTGAGGCGCAACATGCCCTTCAAGAATCAAGTCGAGCCATTTCCAACCGCAACCGAGATCGGTGCAATCAATAGGAAGCACTTTGAGAAGAAATCCAAGAGCAGAACTACCAACCGCGCGTGCAGCGTCAAGTTCCTCAAGCTCCTCCACAAGTTCGACAAGCTCCTCATCAACCTCAAGTTCAACAAGAGCAAGTTGATCATGGACTTCCTCCACACCAAGAGCAACATGAGGATGATTATCCTCCACATCAAGGGCGTCATCATCACCATCGACCACAACACAATTAAGAGAACGCTATGGCAAGCTAAAATTCACCATGCCCAAGTTCAATGGAAGCAATGATCCCGAAGAGTACCTATCATGGGCATTGAAGGTCGACAAAATCTTTTGTTTGCACAACTATGAGGAAGAGAAGAAGGTCGCTATGGCATCACTTGAGTTCCAAGACTATGTGGTAATATGGTGGGAACAAGTCCTTGAGCGCCGAGAAGCAAGAGGTGAACCTCCAATCACCACTTGGGCTCAAATGAAGGATGTCATGCGAGCACGTTTTGTGCCCACCTACTACAACCGCGATCTCTTCAAGAAGCTACAACTCTTCAAGCAAGGAACAAAGAGTGTTGAAGAATACTACAAGGAAATGGATATAGCCAGATTCGAGCCAATGTCACGGAAGATGATGAGCAAACTATGACACGCTTCTTGAATGGCCTCAATCATCCTATCAAGAAGATCGCCGACTTAAAACCCTACTCCAACCTCATTGAGCTCGTGCATCAAGCCACCAAGGCGGAACGTCAAGTGCAAGATGACTTCAAGTACGCCAAGTACTCATCCAAGAACTACGGCTTTTCCAACATCCAAGATTCAATGACTCCTCCAACTTCTACCTCAACCAAGCCATCTACAACCAACAACGACAAGTCAAGTTACAAGAAAACTTCGACAAGCTCGAGTCGTCTTCCTCCTACTACAAGCAACTTCAAGCCGCAGGCTTCATCATCTACTCCGACCGATGAGATCATCAAGACAAGCTCCTTCAAGTGTTTCACTTGCGTAGGCCGAGGCCACAAGTCTTTCGAATGCACAAACAAGCACACCATGATCCTCAACGATGATACCTATGACTCCATGAGTGACGAGGAGATGGAAGCCATTGAGCAAGTGGCCATGCACCAGCGCGTGAATGAGGATGAAGATGATCAAGTCTTTTGTGATGAGGATTCGAGCCCCGCTCTCATTGTCTCCAAAGTTTTGACTCTTCAACATCAACAAGAGGAAGACCAAAGATGCCACATCTTCCACACAAAGGCCGGCATCAATGGACGGTCCGTCAAGGTCATCATCGATGGAGGTAGTTTTCACAACTTGGCAAGTGAAGAACTATGCTCCAAGCTTCAATTGGTCAAGATGAAGCACCCGCGCCCATACAAGGTTCAATGGCTAAGTGACTCCGGCACTCTACGAGTTGAGCATACGGTCCAAGTCTCCTTCAAAATTGGTGCATATGAGGACACTTTGGAGTGTGATGTCGTCCCGATGTCCGTTTGCCACCTCCTTCTTGGTCGACCATGGCAATTCGATCGTGGCATTATCCACAATGGGCGTACCAATCACTATAGCTTCAATATGAAAGGGAAGGAATATGTGCTACGACCTATGTCTCCTAGTCAAGTGATAGCCGACAAGCAAGCCACCCATCATGGAGAGAAGAGTGAGAAAGTGATCCACCAAGAAGTGAGTGAGAGCCACAAGCCAAGATTGAGCACCTCTTCGCCAAGAGAGAAAAACCTAGTCCTATTTGCCACAAAAAGTGAGATGAGAGAAGTGTGTGAGAACCCACTGAGTGTTATGCACTTTGTCCTTGTGTGCAAGGATGGGGACCCAAAAACTAACACCTCTCATGAGCTACCTTTAGTGTTTCAATCTCTTTTGCAGGAATTCCAAGATGTTTTCCCTGATGAGCTACCTCCGGCTCTACCTCCTCTACGAGGCATTGAGCATCGAATCGACCTCATCCCCGGAGCGCCCCTACCAAAAAAGGCTCCATACCGCGTCAACACCGTAGAAACAAAGGAGATCCAACGACAAGTACAACAACTAATCGACAACAGTCATGTACGTGAAAGCCTAAGCCCTTGTGCCGTCCCGGTTATACTTGTCCCTAAGCAAGATGGAAGTTATTGCATGTGTTTTGATTGTAGACCCATTAATTCCATCACCATTCGCTATAGGCATCCCATTCCTCGACTAGATGATATGCTTGATGAACTTAGCGGTGCCGCCTATTTCTCAAAAATTGATCTTAAAAGTGGCTATTATCAAATCCGCATACAAGAAGGTGATGAGTGGAAAACTGCTTTCAAAACCAAATTTGGCTTGTACGAGTGGTTGGTTATGCCTATGGGTTTATCGGAAGCTCCGGGAACTTTCATGCGTCTTATGCATTTCGTGCTTCGACTGTACATTGGAGTGTTTGTTGCGGTTTACTTTGATGATATTCTTGTGTTTAGCAAATCCATGAAAGAGCATATAAAGCATGTTAGGGCTGTTTTGCAAACGCTTCGCAAGGAACGTCTTTATGCCAACATGAAAAAGTGCACGTTTGGTGTTCACAAACTTGTTTTCTTGGGTTTTGTCATTTCTTCCAAGGGTGTCCATGTTGATGAATCTAAAATTAAAGCAATTAAAACTTGGCCCCAACCCACCAATTTGCAACAAGTGCGTAGTTTTCTTGGCCTTGCAGGTTTTTACCGTCGCTTTGTGAAAGACTTTAGCACTATTGCCGCTCCTTTGCATGCCTTGAGTAAGAAGAATGCTCCTTTTGTTTGGGGATCTTTGCAATCCACTGCTTTTGATGAGCTCAAGTCTTTGCTTACTCATGCTCCAATTCTTGCTTTGCCCAACTTTGACAAAACTTTTGAGGTTCATTGTGATGCAAGTGGTACCGGAATTGGCGGAGTTTTGATGCAAGAAAAACGAGCTATTGCATAGTTTAGTGAAAAACTCTCCGGTGCTCAACTTAACTATCCCATCTATGACAAAGAATTGTATGCTTTAGTGCGTGTGCTACATGTTTGGGAGCATTATCTTAGACCTCATGAGTTTGTCATTCGTACCGATCATGAAACGCTTAAGTACTTAAAAGGTCAAACTAAGTTGAACAAGCGTCATGCCAAATGGAGTGAATTTATTGAATCTTTCCCCTATGTGATCAAGTACATTAAGGGTAAGGAAAACGTAATTGCGGATGCACTTTCACGCATATGCACGCTTGTCACTAAACATGACTTGAATGTTATTGGCTTTGAGCACATAAAAGACTTGTATGTTAATGACCCATTTTTTGCTTTTCCTTATGCTAAGTGTTTGACGCATACATCTTGGGAACAATATTACATCAAGGATGCTTATCTTATGAGAGCTAACAGACTTTGCATTCCCGAGTCTTCTCCACGTTTGCTCCTTTTGCAAGAAGCTCATGGAGGCGGACTCATGGGACATTTTGGACGCGACAAGACATTCGCCACGCTCTCCAAGAACTACTTTTGGCCCAAGATGTTCAGTGACGTCTCACGCTTCACCAACCGATGCTCTACATGTCGCAAAGCTAAGTCTAAAGCTCAATCCCATGGTCTTTACATGCCTCTTCCTATTCCTTATCAACCTGGGGAAGACATTAGCATGGATTTTGTACTTGGTTTGCCTAGAACTCAAAATGGAAAGGATTCTGTGTTTGTTGTTGTGGACCGATTTTCTAAGATGGCACATTTCATTCCTTGCAACAAGATAGACGATGCTTCACACATTGCAAATCTCTTTTGTAGGGAAATCTTGCGCCTCCATGGAGTACCAAAGACAATCATCTTTGACCGCGATGTCAACTTCTTGAGTTACTTTTGGAAGACGCTATGCGCCAAGCTTGGAATCAAGCTCTTGTTCTCATCCGCATATCACTCTCAAACCGGCGGCCAAACGGAGGTGATGAACCGTACGCTCTCCACTCTACTTTGTGTGTTGATCAAGAAGAATATCAAGGAGTGGTAGGAGTGTATACCCATCGCCGAGTATGCCTACAACTGTGCAAGACATTCGACGACCGGCAAGTCCCCCTTCGAGGTCATCTACGGCTTCAACCCGTTGTCCCCATTGGACATTCTACCTCTTCCCCTACAAGAGCAAACCAACCTCGACGCAAGTGCCCGTGCGAGCTACATCAAGAAGATGCATGAAGATACAAGGCACACCATCGAGCGCCAAGTACAACGACTCGCGACCAAGCTCAACATCAACAAGCATCCCATGATATTCAACATTGGAGACCTCGTGTGGCTACACCTTCGCAAGGACCGCTTCCCCAACGAACGCAAGTCCAAACTTCTCCCTCGAGCCGATGGACCCTTCAAGGTGCTAGCACGCTACAACAACAACGCTTACAAGATCGACCTCCCACGCGACAAGTACAACATGAGCGACATCTTCAACGTCTCCGATCTCTCCCCGTACCATGGTGACGAGGATTTTGCTCCGAGGTCGGATCTTTCCCAAGGGGGGGGGGGGAGATTATGCGGAGCATCCTTCGGTCATCCCCATGGATCTACCATCGTCTCACCAAGCACCAAGAGGACCCATGACAAGAGCAAGAGCTAGAGCTCTCGAGACCGAGGTGACTTCTCTCCTTAGTGATATCTCACATGATCCTCACGAGACATGGTTACTGCCTAAATCAGGAATGTTGTGCATGATTAGGTACCAAGAGGACCCTCCCGAGGATGTACAGGAAGATGGTCAAGACCCCAAGTCCACGGATGAAGAGAACCAACGGAAGAAGGCGAGAACATCCTCTAGGCACCGGACATCCGGCCATGGCCCCGGACATCCGGCCCCTGGAGATCTACATGGCCAGGAGAATGCAGTAGAAGCTATAGGGCCCGGACATCTGGCGTCTAGCACGGAAATCCAACCCTCCTCACCGGAAATCCGGCCTCCAGCCCGAACATCCGGAGGCGCCATCCAGGGAGCACAGAAGGCTGCCCCGACAGCCCGGACATCCAGCCGCCACCCCGGACATCCGGCCCCCCTGAAGCATCGGACATCCGGCCCCTCCGCCCGGACATCCGGCCCCGTCCATCCAGAGAGCCACAGAGCCAACTCCACCAGCCCGGACATCCAGCCCGTCAGCCCGGACATCCGACCCGTCATGAGCGCCTGGACATCCGGCCCCCTCCTGCCTGCGTGCAGCGCCTCCGGGCCATGGCCCATGTACCCCTTCACCCCGTAGACTATATATACTCCCCCTCCACCTACGTTCTAGGGTTAGCATTGGTTTAGCTCATTTGAGATAGAGCATTGCTCATCCGATCGGATCTACTCCTCGTGAGGGACCGCACCTCTTCGGAGAAGATCCACCCTTGTATCCTCCTTTGTTGACTTTGGATCTGGTGTTACTATAGGACCTTGAAGTATGTCTAGAGGGGGGGTGATTAGACTACTTGGCCTATTAAAAACTTAACCTTTTCCCAATTTTAGAGTTTGGCAGATTTTAGCTATCTTCGGACAAGTCAAGCAATCATCACACAATTCAAGCAAGCATGCAAAGAGTATATGAGCAGCGGAAATTAAAGCATGCAACTTGTAAGAAAGTAAAGGGAAGGGTTTGGAGGATTCAAACGCAATTGGAGACACGGATGTTTTTGGCGTGGTTCCGATAGGTGGTGCTATCGTACATCCACATTGATGGAGACTTCAGCCCACGAAGGGTAACGGTTGCGTGAGTCCAGGGAGGGCTCCACCCACGAAGGGTCCACGAAGAAGCAACCTTGTCTATCCCACCATGGCCATCGCCCACGAAGGACTTGCCTCACTAGCGGTAGATCTTCACGAAGTAGGCGATCTCCTTGCCCTTACAAACTCCTTGGTTCAACTCCACAATCTTGTCGGAGGCTCCCAAGTGACACCTAGCCAATCTAGGAGACAACACTCTCCAAGAAGTAACAAATGGTGCGTTGATGATGAACGCCTTGCTCTTGTGCTTCAAATGATAGTCTCCCCAACACTCAACTCTCTCTCATAGGATTTGGATCTAGTGGAAAGAAGATTTGAGTGGAAAGCAACTTGGGGAAGGCTAGAGATCAAAATTCATATGGTAGGAATGGAATATCTTGGCCTCAACACATGAGTAGGTGGTTCTCTCTCAGAAATGGTAAGTTCGAAGTGTAGGTTTGTTCTGATGGCTCTCTCCATGAATGAAGAGGAGGTGGAGGGGTATATATAGCCTCCAGACAAAATCTAACCGTTACACACAATTTACCAAACTCGGTGGGACCGATTCAACAGACTCGGTTAGACCGATTTAGTAAACCTAGTGACCGTTAGGATTTTCGGTGGGACTGAAATGCAATTTGGTAGGACCGATACGGTTAGGGTTAGGGCATAACGTAATCTCGATAAGACCCATTACACAAACTCGGGGAGACCGATTTTGGTAATAAGCTTTCCAGAGAGTTGGCCAGGTAAACTCGGTGGGACCAATTCGCTCATTTCGGTGAGACCAAAATGTTACGAAAAGGAAACAAGGAGTTTACATTGCAATCTCGGTGGGACCGATCGCTCACTTCGGTTAGACCGAAACGTTACAAAGGGAAACAGAGAGATTACAACCCCATCTCAGTGAGACCGAGATCCCTATCGGTAAGGCCGATTTGCTTAGGGTTTGTGGCAGTGCCTATGACATTTGAACTCGGTGGCCCCGGATAGAAAGAATCGGTGGGACTGATTTTGACTTCGGGTTTAGGTCATATGTGGATGTGAGAAAGTAGTTGAGGGTATTTGGAGCATATCACTAAGCACATGAAGCAAGAGGCTCATTAAGCCACACCTCCTCCCTCCTTGATAGTATTGGCTTTTCCTATAGACTCAATGTGATCTTGGATCACTAAAATATAAAATGAAGAGTCTTGAGCTTTTGAGCTTGAGCCAATCCTTTGTCCTTGATATTTTGAGGGATCCACTTTTATCATCCATGCAATGCCATTCATTGAGCTTTCCTGAAATATTTGTCTTGAAATAGCATTAGCTCAATGAGCTATATGTTGTTATGAATTACCAAAACCACCTAGGGATAGTTGCACTTTTAATCTCCCCCTTTTTGGTAATTGATGACAACATATAGATCAAAGCTTCGACAAATGATAATAAGATTAATAAGACATCGTCGCTTTGAGAAGTATGTGATAAGCAAGAGCTCCCCCTAAATTTGTGCATAGTTTAAGATTTGCTTTGGACTACAAATGCACAAGGAATTAGGCTCATGGGTTACTCTTCCATGTCACATACATCTTGGTGGAGCGCTCAAAATGATAAAGATTGAATATATGCACTCATCACCAAGCAAAGTGAATGATCACATAAGGATAGGTAAGATAATATCATCAAACATGCATAAGTGTAGCTTATGATCAAACACATGATCATCAATGTCTCATAGATAATAGCATAGTATCTCAAGCAATCAAAAGCAAACAAAGTTTAACCACCAAAGCAAGAGAGAACAGAAGCAACACACTCTCTCTCTCTCTCGAAGTCTATGATCTATACATTTTTCTCCCCCTTTGGCAACAAGTTACCAAAAAGTTCATAGAAAATGCATAGTGCTAGATCGACTCTGAGGCTTGATCTTCAGGTGGTGGAGTAGAGATGGCTCCTTGGACGAAGGCTTCAGTTGAAGTGGACGGAGCTGGAGGAGTTGGTGCTGGAGCTGGTTGCACTAGAGCTGTAGGAGCTGTAGATGGTGCAGATGATGTGGCTCTGGAGTCTGTCACAGGCACTGCAGCTGACCTATGAGTTGTAGGCACTCTGGCAAATGCATCAGTGGTTGTCTTGTCCTTCCTCTCTGATAGAGGCAAAGGTGTCCCGTCTTTCGATGAGATGGTGGATTTCGCTTTGGTGGAAGTCGACTTTGACGATCCGACTACGAACGTGCGAGGACGTCGCGCCTTAGCAATCGCTAAACCAACTCCGAGAGGTTATTGACCACGCCGGAGCATGATCAACCTGACCACGAGGGTCTGTTTCCTGCGAGCAAACGAAGAACAAGCAAGAAACTAAGATTGCAATCTGGATATTGCGAATATAAGATGAAAGCTTTATTGATCAAGGTGGGGTTCTGTGACGCCTTTGTCTGGTCGTTGAACACAAACGAAGTACGCGAAGTTGCAGCTATGGCGAACTTTTAATCTAAACAAAACCCAAGGTCTAAACGATGCCCTAAGGGCTGTATATATGGAGGAAGAGGGGGTGGATTTCGTGGCCCTTTGTGGAGGGGTCCGAAATCAACCCTATCTCTTGTTTCCCCACACATACGGACTCTAAAAATAGCCTATACTTATGTATTTCGAAATTACATGGGCCTGGCCCAATAATAAGGTGACGCAGCACCTAAAATAGCCTCGGGACGAAATTTATGAAGTGGCATCTTGTATATTTCGTCCAAGGCTTCATGCACACATTATGGTGGCTTCAAAGTCCTGAAATCATCACTTGTAACTCCGTTCTTGTTCCCCTTGCGCATGCCATCATCTCCATGCTTGTTCTTGCTCCAATGTTCATCCTTCTCCAAGCTAGGCCCTTCATTTGTAAGCAAAACAAATGTATCCAATTTAGGCAGCATCATATTCTCATGAACATTAGAATCATTACCAAGAAACGAAAGTACCTGATAATTTAGTTGGCGTGCACGAGCTCTAGTAATTGGTCCAATATGTATAGCAGCAGGGGCTGTGGGTGTAACAATTGTATTGATGTCCTCATCACTACCACAAATCGTCCAATGAAAGCACGTAAAACTTCGTTCATTAGTCTCATGAAAGTACTAGGCGCATTAGTTAACCCAAAAGGCATGACTAACCACTCATATAATCCAAACTTAGTTTTAAATGCTGTTTTCCATTCATCTCCCAATTTCATACGAATTTGATGGTATCCACTACGCAAATCAACTTTGGAGAATATTGTAGAGCCACTCAATTCATCAAGCATATCATCTAGCCTAGGAATAGGATGACGATAACGAATAGTAATATTATTAATGCCTCTACAATCAACACACATACGTGATGTACCATCCTTTTTCGGCACTAGAATAATAGGAACAGCACAAGGACTAAGGGATTCGCGTATATAACCTTTGTCGAGAAGCTCTTGTACTTCACGCATAATCTCCTTCGTCTCCTCTGGATTGGTACGGTATGGTGCACGGTTTGGCAGTGAAGCACCGGGAATTAAGTCAATTTGATGCTCAATCCCTCGAATAGGCGGTAATCCCGGTGGCACGTCTTGTGGAAAGACGTCAGCGAACTCCTGCAAAATGTTAGTGACAGCAGGAGGCAAAGAGGAAGGCACGTCCTCGAATGAAAATAATGCCTCTTTGCACACAAAAGCATAGCAAACAGATTTGCTGAAATCTAGCTCATTAATATCAGATTTGGTGGCAAATAAACATGCACTTTTCAATTTAATTTCAGAAGCAACACTAGATGGTTTATTATTAGGCTTCATTTGTTGCTCAAATTCTTTTGCCACAATCTGATTTTCACTCTTATTCTTCTCCTGTTGTGCTTTATTAGCTCTATTAATATCATCTTTCAAAATGGAATCAGGAGTCATAGGAAGCAAAGTAATATTTTTATCCTTATGAACAAGAGTATACTGATTGTTTCTACCATGGTGTACAGAATTTTTATCAAATTGCCATGGTCTACCAAGTAATAAGGAACATGCTTGCATAGGTACCACATCACAATCAACATAATCAGCATATGTAGAGATACTAAAATGCACACGAACAGTACGTGTTACCTTAACCTTGCCGCTGTTGTTGAACCATTGGATGTAGTAAGGATGTGGATGTGGTCTTGTGGTGAGAGAAAGCTTCTCCACTGATAGAGGCAAAGGTGTCCCGTCTTTCGATGAGATGATGGATATCGCTTTGGTGGAAGTCGACTTTGACTATCCGACTACGAACGTGCGAGGACGTCGCGCCTTAGCAATCGCTAAACCAACTCCGAGAGGTTATTGACCACGCCGGAGCACGATCAACCTGACCACGAGGGTCTGTTTCCTGCGAGCAAACGAAGAACAAGCAAGAAACTAAGATTGCAATCTGGATATTGCGAATATAAGATGAAAGCTTTATTGATCAAGGTGGGGTTCTGTGACGCCTTTGTCTGGTCGTTGAACACAAACGAAGTACGCGAAGTTGCAGCTATGGCGAACTTTTAATCTAAACAAAACCCAAAGTCTAAACGATGCCCTAAGGGCTGTATATATGGAGGAAGAGGGGGCAATTTCGTGGCCCTTGGTGGAGGGGTCCGAAATCAACCCTATCTCTTGTTTCCCCACACATACGGACTCTAAAAATAGCCTATACTTATGTATTTCGAAATTACATGGGCCTGACCCAATAATAAGGTGACGCAGCACCTAAAATAGCCTCGGGACGAAATTTATGAAGTGGCATCTTGTATATTTCGTCCAAGGCTTCATGCACCCATTATGGTGGCTTCAAAGTCCTGAAATCATCACTTGTAACTCCGTTCTTGTTTCCCTTGCGCATGCCATCATCTCCATGCTTGTTCTTGCTCCAATGTTCATCCTTCTCCAAGCTAGGCCCTTCATTTGTAAGCAAAACAAATGTATCCAATTTAGGCAGCATCATATTCTCATGAACATTAGAATCATTACCAAGAAACGAAAGTACCTGGTAATTTAGTTGGCGTGCACGAGCTCTAGTAATTGGTCCAGTATGTATAGCAGCAGGGGTTGTGGGTGTAACAATTGTATTGATGTCCTCATCAGATTGAGTCGTGACTTAGCTTTTTGACATGTAGTGCATCGAGCAATAAAACGCTCAACATCCCGTCTCATCTTTGGCCAAAAGAAATGTGTAGCAAGTACGTCCTCCGTCTTCTTCACGCCAAAATGTCCCATTAATCCTCCTCCATGCGCTTCCTGCAACAACAAAAGACGAACGGAGCTAGCTGGAATGCATAGCTTGTTAGCACAAAACACAAATCCATCGTTAACGACAAACTTGTTCCACATTCTTCCTTCTTTACAATTCTGCATTACATCTTTAAAATCAGCATCATGCACATATTGATCTTTGATGGTCTCCAAACCAAATATTTTGAAGTCAAGTTGTGAAAGCATAGTATAGCGACGAGACAATGCATCAGCAATAACATTTTCTTTTCCCTTCTTGTGTTTAATGACATAAGGGAAAGTCTCAATGAATTCAACCCATTTAGCATGTCTACGATTCAGTTTAGCTTGACTTTTAATATGTTTCAAAGATTCATGATCAGAATGTATAACAAATTCTTTGGGCTATAAATAATGTTGCCATGTTTCTAAAGTCCGAACAAGAGCATATAATTCTTTATCATAAGTAGAATAATTCAGACTAGGCCCACTCAATTTTTCAGAAAAGTATGCAACAGGTTTGCCATCTTGTAATAACACACCTCCTAATCCAATTCCACTAGCATCACATTCAAGCTCAAAAGTCTTATTAAAATCAGGAAGTTGGAGTAAAGGAGCATGTGTCAACTTATCTTTCAATACCGTGAAGGCTTCTTCCTGTGCGGTACCCCAAACAAAAGGCACATCCTTCTCTGTAAGCTCGTTGAGAGGTGCAGCAATGGTGCTGAAATCTCTCACAAAACGCCTATAGAATCCAGCGAGGCCAAGAAAACTCCTCACTTGTGTGACCGTTTTGGGCTGCGGCCAACTCTCAATAGCTTCAATCTTGGCTTTATCAACTTCAATTCCCTGTGGAGTAACAACATAGCCAAGAAAAGATACTCGGTTGGTGCAAAAGGTGCACTTCCCAAGGTTACCAAACAAACGTGCATCACGTAGAGCAATAAAAACAGCACGTAAATGTTCCAAATGTTCCTCCAAAGATCTGCTATAAATCAATATGTCATCAAAGTAAACTACCACAAATCGTCCAATGAAAGCACGTAAAACTTCGTTCATTAATCTCATGAAAGTACTAGGTGCATTAGTTAATCCAAAAGGCATGACTAACCACTCATATAATCCAAACTTAGTTTTAAATGCTGTTTTCCATTCATCTCCCAATTTCATACGAATTTGATGGTAGCCACTACGCAAATCAACTTTGGAGAATATTGTAGAGCCACTCAATTCATCAAGCATATCATCTAGCCTAGGAATAGGATGACGATAACGAATAGTAATATTATTAATGCCTCTACAATCAACACACATACGTGACGTGCCATCCTTTTTCGGCACTAGAATAATAGGAACAGCACAAGGACTAAGGGATTCGCGTATATAACCTTTGTCGAGAAGCTCTTGTACTTGACGCATAATCTCCTTCGTCTCCTCTGGATTGGTACGGTATGGTGCACGGTTTGGCAGTGAAGCACCGGGAATTAAGTCAATCTGATGCTCAATCCCTCGAATAGGCGGTAATCCCGGTGGCACGTCTTGTGGAAAAACGTCAGCGAACTCCTGCAAAATGTTAGTGACAGCAGGAGGCAAAGAGGAAGGCACGTCCTCGAATGAAAATAATGCCTCTTTGCACACAAAAGCATAGCAAACAGATTTGCTGAAATCTAGCTCATCAATATCAGATTTGGTGGCAAATAAACATGCACTTTTCAATTTAATTTCAGAAGCAACACTAGATGGTTTATTATTAGGCTTCATTTGTTGCTCAAATTCTTTTGCCACAATCTGATTTTCACTCATATTCTTCTCCTGTTTTGCTTTATTAGTTCTATGAATATCATCTTTCAAAATGGAATCAGGAGTCATAGGAAGCAAAGTAATATTTTTATCCTTATGAACAAGAGTATAGTGATTGTTTCTACCATGGTGTACAGAGTTTTTATCAAATTGCCATGGTCTACCAAGTAATAAGGAACATGCTTGCATAGGTACCACATCACAATCAACATAATCAGCATATGTAGAGATACTAAAATGCACACGAACAGTACGTGTTACCTTAACCTTGCCGCTGTTGTTGAACCATTGGATGTAGTAAGGATGTGGATGTGGTCTTGTGGTGAGAGAAAGCTTCTCCACCATCTCCATGCTAGCCAAGTTGTTGCAGCTCCCTCCGTCTATTATGACGCGCACAGAACGTTCCTTCACAACTCCCTTGGTATGGAACAAATTGTGCCTCTGATTTTGCTCAACTTGTGTGACCTGCACACTCAAAACACGTTGAGCAACTAAACATTCATACCTGTCAGCGTCTTTAGGAGCCATGTATTGCGTCTCATGATCAGAATCATCTCCATCATGTTCTTCATGTGTAATAAGAGCCAAAGTCTCCTCATCATAGTCACTAGCGGACTCATATCCACCATCCGCGGTAGCAATCATCACACGCGGAGATTTGCATTCTCTCGCATAATGACCTCCTCCCTTACAACGACGACAAATAATATCACTTGTGTGCCCTGTTGATGCCATGGAAGAAGAAGAACGCTGTGCAGGCCCCGCATGTGCGCTCTTGGCAGATAATGGTGGTTGTGCCTGTTTTCTTGTATCACGGCTAGAGGTGGCACCGGATGGAGGTGCTGGTGCAGTTGAAGTAGAAGATGCACGTGGTGTCCATGATGAAGGTCGGCCTGCAGAAAAGTTAGTCCGTCCCAATGCTTGTCGATCCTGCACTTCACGTTCAGCTTTACAAGCAAGATGGAATAAACGAGTGATATTAGTATACTCCTTATAGTCTAGAATGGTCTGAATCTCTCTATTTAATCCACCCAGAAAACGTGCAAGCATAGCTTCATTCTCCTCAACAATACCACATCTAATCATGCCAGTTTGTAATTCCTGATAATATTCTTCTACAGAATTTTTCCCTTGTCTTAAACGCTGCAATTTTTGAAGCAATTCACGTTGATAATATGGTGGAACCCAACGCGTACGCATAGCAGTTTTCAAAGCAGCCCAAGTAGTTGGAATAGGATATAATCTACAATGTTCAGACCACCATACACATGCAAAACTAGTGAAAGCACAAACGGCAGCAGCAACTCGTCTCTCCTCAGGATATTGTAAACATGTAAATCGTTGTTCAGTTTCTAACTCCCAAGTAAGATATATATCAGGAACATATCTACCCTCAAATGGTGGAATATTCAATTTCAGTTTAGGAATATGGACATCATCTCGTACCTGAGGTGGTGGTGCAGGCCTACCATTACGAATATATACCTGAGGTCGACCTGCTGGTGGTGGTACAGGTGGCTGCACGTGATAGAGGCGAGGGTGTCCCGATCTTTCGATGAGATGATAACTATCGATTTGGTGGAGACGGCTTTGACGATCCGACTACAAACGTGCACGACGTTGCGCCTTAGCAATCGCTAAACCAATCTCCTGAGGTTACTGACGATGCCGGAAGCACGGTCAGCCTGACCACGAAGGTCTATTCCTGCAAGCAATCGAAGAACGAGCAAGAATATGATAAAGCAATCTGAATATTGCAAATATATATGAGGTATTGATAATGGTGGGGATCCGTAAGCGGTCTTGGTCTGGTCGTTGGACACAAACGAAGTACACGAAGTTGCGTTGGCTAACTTTTAACTAAACAAATCCCAAGGAAAAGCTACTAGATGGATCTACTTATATAGGAGCAAGGGGTGGAGGCCAAGGAGGTGGGAGGACGTCCCAAGGCAGCCTAAAACTAAATCTAGGTCGTACAAGGCCAATGGGCCCAAGTGGAGGTGATGTAACACCTTTGGACTTGTAGTTTGACTCGGATTCTGCTGCAGCATCAGATTGTTTCGTCCACAACTCAACGCTTCGGACGAATTTGAAGGTGATTCCAATTGGGTTGGAAAGTGCACGAAATCTAGTTTCCAACAAAAAAAGAATCACCCAATTCGGAGTCCGTATGAAAAACTTGTGTGCGTTTTGAGTCAGGTGTGTCTGTGCAGTCCGAATCTGAATCCAGAACGTGAGAGACTTGGACTCTATCTTCTCTTGGGCCAAAAGTGACGTGAGAGAACTTTTTGGACAGCAAATAAACATCTCTTTCTTCCTTATCTTCATATGTGGATTGTACAAATGTCCCATACATCTGCAATTAGACAAAACACAAAAGTGTGTGAAGTATTTTTGTTCTGGATAACATAAATAGATTATTGAATAGTTTGCACTAGAAATCACCTGACAAATATGCATATATGCAATATTTTTGGTCATATCCAAGGTAGTCATGTCCTCATCACATACACAACTTCAAAAGGGCACATCTTAGTAGTAGAATGCAATGAACGATTATAAGCAAATTCAATATGAGGCAAGCATTCCTCCCACATTTTCTTATTATTCTTCAAAACAGCCCTAAGCATAGTAGACAACGTTCTATTGACTACTTCAGTTTGTCCATCAGTTTGGGGGTGACAAGTAGTACTAAAAAGCAGTTTAGTCCCCAACTTAGCCCATAAACATCTCCAAAAGTGGCTAAGAAATTTAGTATCACGATCTGAAACAATAGTATTTGGCACACCATGCAAGCGAATAATTTCACGAAAGAACAAATCAGCAACATTAACAGCATCATCGCTTTTATGACATGGTATAAAGTGTGCCATTTTCGAGAATCTATCCACGACAACAAATATGCTATCCCTCCCCTTCTTTGTTCGAGGTAAACCTAAAACAAAGTCCATAGATATATCCTCCCAAGGAACACTAGGTACAGGCAAAGGCATATATAAACCATGAGGATTGAGTCGTGACTTACCTTTTTGACATGTAGTGCATCGAGCAATAAAACGCTCAACATCCCGTCTCATCTTTGGCCAAAAGAAATGTGTAGCAAGTACGTCCTCCGTCTTCTTCACGCCAAAATGTCCCATTAATCCTCCTCCATGCGCTTCCTGCAACAACAAAAGACGAACGGAGCTAGCTGGAATGCATAGCTTGTTAGCACGAAACACAAATCCATCGTTAACGACAAACTTGTTCCACATTCTTCCTTCTTTACAATTCTGCATTACATCTTTAAAATCAGCATCATGCGCATATTGATCTTTGATGGTCTCCAAACCAAATATTTTGAAGTCAAGTTGTGAAAGCATAGTATAGCGACGAGACAATGCATCAGCAATAACATTTTCTTTTCCCTTATTGTGTTTAATAACATAAGGGAAAGTCTCAATGAATTCAACCCATTTAGCATGTCTACGATTCAGTTTAGCTTGACTTTTAATATGTTTCAAAGATTCATGATCAGAATGTATAACAAATTCTTTGGGCCATAAATAATGTTGCCATGTTTCTAAAGTCCGAACAAGAGCATATAATTCTTTATCATAAGTAGAATAATTCAGACTAGGCCCACTCAATTTTTCAGAAAAGTATGCAACAGGTTTGCCATCTTGTAATAACACACCTCCTAATCCAATTCCACTAGCATCACATTCAAGCTCAAAAGTCTTATTAAAATCAGGAAGTTGGAGTAAAGGAGCATGTGTCAACTTATCTTTCAATACCGTGAAGGCTTCTTCCTGTGCGGTACCCCAAACAAAAGGCACATCCTTCTCTGTAAGCTCGTTGAGAGGTGCAGCAATGGTGCTGAAATCTCTCACAAAACGCCTATAGAATCCAGCGAGGCCAAGAAAACTCCTCACTTGTGTGACCGTTTTGGGCTGCGGCCAACTCTCAATAGCTTCAATCTTGGCTTTGTCAACTTCAATTCCCTGTGGAGTAACAACATAGCCAAGAAAAGATACTCGGTCGGTGCAAAAGGTGCACTTCCCAAGGTTACCAAACAAACGTGCATCACGTAGAGCAATAAAAACAGCACGTAAATGTTCCAAATGTTCTTCCAAAGATCTGCTATAAATCAGTATATCATCAAAATAGACTACCACAAATCGTCCAATGAAAGCACGTAAAACTTCGTTCATTAGTCTCATGAAAGTACTAGGCGCATTAGTTAACCCAAAAGGCATGACTAACCACTAATATAATCCAAACTTAGTTTTAAATGCTGTTTTCCATTCATCTCCCAATTTCATACGAATTTGATGGTAGCCACTACGCAAATCAACTTTGGAGAATATTGTAGAGCCACTCAATTCATCAAGCATATCATCTAGCCTAGGAATAGGATGACGATAACGAATAGTAATATTATTAATGCCTCTACAATCAACACACATACGTGATGTACCATCCTTTTTCGGCACTAGAATAATAGGAACAGCACAAGGACTAAGGGATTCGCGTATATAACCTTTGTCGAGAAGCTCTTGTACTTGACGCATAATCTCCTTCGTCTCCTCTGGATTGGTACGGTATGGTGCACGGTTTGGCAGTGAAGCACCGGGAATTAAGTCAATCTGATGCTCAATCCCTCGAATAGGCGGTAATCCCGGTGGCACGTCTTGTGGAAAAACGTCAGCGAACTCCTGCAAAATGTTAGTGACAGCAGGAGGCAAAGAGGAAGGCACGTCCTCGAATGAAAATAATGCCTCGCGACGTGGAGGTAGTCGTTGTTGTTGTTGTTGGAGAGGTGCGTTAGCTGCAGCGGGTGGTGGTGGTGGAAGACGCGCGAGCAATTCATTAAACTTGTTATCGAGCTTTGTTTCGAACGTCTTCTCAAAGCCAGTGATCTTCTCCATGGCCTCTTCAAAATTGTTCAGCACATCTTGCACCTGTTCAGTCATCATTTGCTGAAACTTATCATGAAGCTCCTTGTTCGATAAATTCTCCCAGTCAATCTCGTCGGCTTGTGATCCTGGCATGGTTAGCAGCAATAGAAACACACAAGAATATGATCCTACAGACTACGAACAAGTGGTGGTGGTGGGTGTCACAAATCCGTCAAGCAAATCTCAAATTCTTACCAGTTCTTACCCAGCAGCAGGCGGTGATCGGCAACCGTTATAGTCAAAAACTCTCAAAGCTTGGATAGAGCGATTACCAGGGAGAGTCAAACGCACGACGTAGATGTATGTGGAGCTGGGAAGGCTTATAATATGGTAGCAAAAAGGGTCAGCAATAATCAATTCAGAGATGCAAAGTTGAATAAACGCTCAACGACGGTACTGTGCTGGTCCTAGGCTAGACTGTGCTAGAGACGCGAGCCTAGAACACTAACAAAATCACGGCGCGGCACGTAAACAAGGGAAAAGCACACTCTGAATTTTTTTTTCGCTCTTTTTTTTTGCGCTCTTTTTTTTTGCGCTGCTTTTTTTTTTGCGAAAAATCACTATAATGGCGAGTGTCTCAAAACTCTTCCTAGCTCAAACTGACAGGATGGGCACGAAATTTTTTTGACCAATTTTTTTTTTTTCGGCTGCCCGGACCCAAAAACTGGAAACGGGTCAAAAAAAAACTTCCTATAATGGCACCTGTCTCAAAACACTCAGAAACACCTAAAAATAGGATAGCCAGAAATTTTTTCGAAAAATGTGTTTTCGAAAAATTTTGGGCCTAAACGGAGCGTGGCTACCCGACTCTTTTTTTTTTTTCCGAAACCTACTCCGGCAAGGAAACACGAATCGGAATCTAGATGGATCCCGAAAACAAACCTAATAAGCACAGAACTCGGATTGGTGGTGGATATATGGTGGTGGTATATGGCAGCGGTGGTGGTAGCGGTGGTAGTATATGGATATGGATCGGCGGTGGTATATGGACACGGATTGGTGGTGGTATATGGATACGGATTCGGAGCGGTGGCGGATAAGCGGTGGTGGTAGATGGCAGGGGCGATGATGATGGTGCGGCGGCGGCGTGACAACTTATGACCAGAACTCGAAACTCTAAAAGACTAGTGATGAGGACATGACTACCTTGGATATGACCAAAAATATTGCATATATGCATATTTGTCAGGTGATTTCTAGTGCAAACTATTCAATAATCTATTTATGTTATCCAGAACAAAAATACTTCACACACTTTTGTGTTTTGTCTAATTGCAGGTGTATGGGACATTTGTACAATCCACATATGAAAATAAGGAAGAAAGAGATGCTTATTTGCTGTCCAAAAAGTTCTCTCACGTCACTTTTGGCCCAAGAGAAGATAGAGTCCAAGTCTCTCACGTTCTGGATTCAGATTCGGACTGCACAGACATACCTGAATCAAAACACACACAAGTTTTTCATACGCACTCCGAATTGGGTGATTCTTTTTTTGTTGGAAACTAGATTTCGTGCACTTTCCAACCCAATTGGAATCACCTTCAAATTCGTCCGGAGCATTGACTTGTGGACGAAACAATCTGATGCTGCAGCAGAATCCGAGTCAAACTACAAGTCCAAAGGTGTTACATCACCTCCACTTGGGCCCATTGGCCTTGTACGACCTAGATTTAGTTTTAGGCTGCCTTCGGACGTCCTCCCACCTCCTTGGCCGCCACCCCTTGCTCCTATATAAGTAGATCCATCTAGTAGCTTTTCCTTGGGATTTGTTTAGTTAAAAGTTAGCCATTGCAACTTCGTGTACTTCGTTTGTGTCCAACGACCAGACCAAGACCGCTTACGGATCCCCACCATTATCAATACCTCATATATATTTGCAATATTCATATTACTTTATCATATTCTTGCTCGTTCTTCGATTGCTTGCAGGAATAGACCTTCGTCGTCAGGCTGACCGTGCTTCCGGCATCGTCAGTAACCTCAGGAGATTGGTTTAGCGATTGCTAAGGCGCAACGTCGTGCACGTTTGTAGTCGGATCGTCAAAGTCGTCTCCACCAAATCGATAGTTATCATCTCATCGAAAGATCGGGACACCCTCGCCTCTATCAACTAGACTCTAAGACCAGCAACTAGACACGACGATGCAACCGCAAATTCAACAAAGCAAAACCCTAAAAAGATTATGCAAGGCTCAGATTGGTTCGGATATGATGAACTAACCCTAAATTTTTTTTTTGTGGCTTTTTCGTGGACTATAGGTATGAAGAGCAGACTCGATCTAAACTACTAAAAAACTGTAAAATCTCACCGAGCAACCTGGAACTCTGATACCACTTGATAGAGGCAAAGGTGTCCCGTCTTTCGATGAGATGGTGGATTTCGCTTTGGTGGAAGTCGACTTTGACGATCCGACTACGAACGTGCGAGGACGTCGCGCCTTAGCAATCGCTAAACCAACTCCGAGAGGTTATTGACCACGCCGGAGCACGATCAACCTGACCACGAGGGTCTGTTTCCTGCGAGCAAACGAAGAACAAGCAAGAAACTAAGATTGCAATCTGGATATTGCGAATATAAGATGAAAGCTTTATTGATCAAGGTGGGGTTCTGTGACGCCTTTGTCTGGTCGTTGAACACAAACGAAGTACGCGAAGTTGCAGCTATGGCGAACTTTTAATCTAAACAAAACCCAAGGTCTAACCGATGCCCTAAGGGCTGTATATATGGAGGAAGAGGGGGTGGATTTCGTGGCCCTTGGTGGAGGGGTCCGAAATCAACCCTATCTCTTGTTTCCCCACACATACGGACTCTAAAAATAGCCTATACTTATGTATTTCGAAATTACATGGGCCTGGCCCAATAATAAGGTGACGCAGCACCTAAAATAGCCTCGGGACGAAATTTATGAAGTGGCATCTTGTATATTTCGTCCAAGGCTTCATGCACACATTATGGTGGCTTCAAAGTCCTGAAATCATCACTTGTAACTCCGTTCTTGTTCCCCTTGCGCATGCCATCATCTCCATGCTTGTTCTTGCTCCAATGTTCATCCTTCTCCAAGCTAGGCCCTTCATTTGTAAGCAAAACAAATGTATCCAATTTAGGCAGCATCATATTCTCATGAACATTAGAATCATTACCAAGAAACGAAAGTACCTGATAATTTAGTTGGCGTGCACGAGCTCTAGTAATTGGTCCAGTATGTATAGCAGCAGGGGCTGTGGGTGTAACAATTGTATTGATGTCCTCATCATCCTCCCCTTCTTGAAATGAAGTCGTCCTCGACGGAAGTTCATCTTCCCCACCCACATAATGCTTCAAATCTGCAATGTTAAAAGTGGGACTAACCCCAAAATCTGCAATGTTAAAAGTGGGACTAACCCCAAAATCTGCAAGCATAGTATAGCGACGAGACAATGCATCAGCAATAACATTTTCTTTTCCCTTCTTGTGTTTAATGACATAAGGGAAAGTCTCAATGAATTCAACCCATTTAGCATGTCTACGATTCAGTTTAGCTTGACTTTTAATATGTTTCAAAGATTCATGATCAGAATGTATAACAAACTCTTTGGGCCATAAATAATGTTGCCATGTTTCTAAAGTCCGAACAAGAGCATATAATTCTTTATCATAAGTAGAATAATTCAGACTAGGCCCACTCAATTTTTCAGAAAAGTATGCAACAGGTTTGCCATCTTGTAATAACACACCTCCTAATCCAATTCCACTAGCATCACATTCAAGCTCAAAAGTCTTATTAAAATCAGGAAGTTGGAGTAAAGGAGCATGTGTCAACTTATCTTTCAATACCGTGAAGGCTTCTTCCTGTGCGGTACCCCAAACAAAAGGCACATCCTTCTTTGTAAGCTCATTGAGAGGTGCAGCAATGGTGCTGAAATCTCTCACAAAACGCCTGATAGAGGCGGGGGTGTCCCGATCTTTCGATGAGATGATAACTATCGATTTGGTGGAGACGACTTTGACGATCCGACTACAAACGTGCACGACGTTGCGCCTTAGCAATCGCTAAACCAATCTCCTGAGATTACTGGCGATGCCGGAAGCACGGTCAGCCTGACCACGAAGGTCTATTCCTGCAAGCAATCGAAGAACGAGCAAGAATATGATAAAGCAATCTGAATATTGCAAATATATATGAGGTATTGATAATGGTGGGGATGTGTAAGCGGTCTTGGTCTGGTCGTTGGACACAAACGAAGTACACGAAGTTGCAATGGCTAACTTTTAACTAAACAAATCCCAAAGTCTAAACGATGCCCTAAGGGCTGTATATATGGAGGAAGAGGGGGGGAATTTCGTGGCCCTTGGTGGAGGGGTCCGAAATCAACCCTATCTCTTGTTTCCCCACACATACGGACTCTAAAAATAGCCTATACTTATGTATTTCGAAATTACATGGGCCTGGCCCAATAATAAGGTGACGCAGCACCTAAAATAGCCTCGGGACGAAATTTATGAAGTGGCATCTTGTATATTTCGTCCAAGGCTTCATGCACCCATTATGGTGGCTTCAAAGTCCTGAAATCATCACTTGTAACTCCGTTCTTGTTTCCCTTGCGCATGCCATCATCTCCATGCTTGTTCTTGCTCCAATGTTCATCCTTCTCCAAGCTAGGCCCTTCATTTGTAAGCAAAACAAATGTATCCAATTTAGGCAGCATCATATTCTCATGAACATTAGAATCATTACCAAGAAACGAAAGTACCTGGTAATTTAGTTGGCGTGCACGAGCTCTAGTAATTGGTCCAGTATGTATAGCAGCAGGGGCTGTGGGTGTAACAATTGTATTGATGTCCTCATCACAAATAATATCACTTGTGTGCCCTGTTGATGCCCTGGAAGAAGAAGAACTCTGTGCAGGCCCGGCAGGTGCGCTCTTGGCAGATAATGGTGGTTGTTCTTGTTTTCTTGTATCACGGCTGTAGGAGGCACCTGATTGAGGTGTTGGTGCAGTTGAAGTAGAAGATGCACGCGGCGTCTGATAGAGGCAAAGGTGTCCCGTCTTTTGATGAGATGGTGGATTTCGCTTTGGTGGAAGTCGACTTTGACGATCCGACTACGAACGTGCGAGGACGTCGCGCCTTAGCAATCGCTAAACCAACTCCGAGAGGTTATTGACCACGCCGGAGCACGATCAACCTGACCACGAGGGTCTGTTTCCTGCAAGCAAACGAAGAACAAGCAAGAAACTAAGATTGCAATCTGGATATTGCGAATATAAGATGAAAGCTTTATTGATCAAGGTGGGGTTCTGTGACGCCTTTGTCTGGTCGTTGAACACAAACGAAGTACGCGAAGTTGCAGCTATGGCGAACTTTTAATCTAAACAAAACCCAAAGTCTAAACGATGCCCTAAGGGTTGTATATATGGAGGAAGAGGGGGGGAATTTCGTGGCCCTTGGTGGAGGAGTCCGAAATCAACCCTATCTCTTGTTTCCCCACACATACGGACTCTAAAAATAGCCTATACTTATGTATTTCGAAATTACATGGGCCTGGCCCAATAATAAGGTGACGCAGCACCTAAAATAGCCTCGGGACGAAATTTATGAAGTGGCATCTTGTATATTTCGTCCAAGGCTTCATGCACCCATTATGGTGGCTTCAAAGTCCTGAAATCATCACTTGTAACTCCGTTCTTGTTCCCCTTGCGCATGCCATCATCTCCATGCTTGTTCTTGCTCCAATGTTCATCCTTCTCCAAGCTAGGCCCTTCATTTGTAAGCAAAACAAATGTATCCAATTTAGGCAGCATCATATTCTCATGAACATTAGAATCATTACCAAGAAACGCAAGTACCTGGTAATTTAGTTGGCGTGCACGAGCTCTAGTAATTGGTCCAGTATGTATAGCAGCAGGGGCTGTGGGTGTAACAATTGTATTGATGTCCTCATCACTCTCCTGCATGTCATCCTGGAGCTGCTCCACAACAGACTGAATCTCAGTTACTTTGACATCTAGATCATAGAATTTTTGTTCCATGATTCTTTCCAGGCTCTCCTGGTTTTGAGTTAGGGTGGCCAACCCCTTCTCAATCCTCAGTGTTGATGCTATCAAGTAACCAAGCTACTCCTGCTTGTTCTTCAAAAAGTATTCAGATGCCTCCTCTTGAGTTGGCATCTTGGCAGCCTTCTCTCTCTTTGCCTTCTCCTTCTGCTCTTGAACTTGCACTGATGATGGTTCATTCTCATTCATGACAACTTGATTGTCCTCAAAGTCTGGATAGATAGCAAAATGTTCCTTATCCAGCAAGTATGTTCATGTGCCCATCGTTGAGTTAATCAACTCCTGAATCTATGGGGCATACCCACAACTCCTCTTCTGATCTGTTGCTGTCCTCTTAATGGTCTCAACAATGAGGCTCATGACCTTGAATTTTTGTGGCACATCAAACAAGTGCAGCAAGTTGATAGCATGCCCTCTAATCATGTTGTGGTCACCTGACTTGGGCAACAGAGTGTGCCTTAGGATCCAGTTGATGGTTGGCAGCCCTGACAGAAGAAAGTGGACTGACCCAAACTTTAAAGTCTCAAGAGCTTTGTTTGGGATCTCCTTGTACATATGAGCCATGGTGTTGTGATCCATCTTCTTCTTGGCATAGACATCCAAGTCATCTTCACTCTCCTTTGGGGCATTGATTAGACTAGCCCATTCCTCAATTGTTGACTGGTACCTTGTACCTTCAGACATCCAAACTATCCTGCCATCTAGATAGAAGTGTGTTGTGGAGTAGAATTGCATAATGAGCTCATCATTCCACTTTGTGAGCTTCTGACCAACAAAGTCTGCAACTCCACAAGCAACAAAGCTGTCTTGCACTCCAGGATAGTGTTCCTCATTTTCCTTTATGTAGGTCCAGTCGACCCACCTCATATCACACACTATGGGCTTCTTGTCTAACAGCACTGTCTCATAGAGGTCCTGTTGTTCCTTAGTGTGGAATCTGTAATCAACAGCAGTCCTTCTCCTGGTGGCATATGGATCTGTCAGCCTCCACAATATGAGTCCTACATCCTTTCTCAATTTCATATTCTCAGCCACAGGATGAGCATCATTGTGGTCTGTAATCTTGGGCTTTAGCTTCCTCAGGACTTGTCCTTCTTCATCTTCCTCATCAGCAACTTCAGGCACCGGGGCCTTGTTCTTCTCAGCAGCTGGAATACTCCTGGTATTCCTCTTTGGTGCAAGCTTGGGCTTGGGGGCAGCTTTGGGTGCTTCCTTGGGCTTTGAAGTTACAGCCCCTGACTTAATAGCATCACCCATTAGCTTTTGTGCCTTGGGTGCTGGTGCAGCAACCTCTTCTTCCTCTTTAGAGTCTCTCCTCATAGAGGGATTTCCAAGAACCTGGGCAGTAGTGGTTCTGGCTCTCTTCTTCTTCTTATCTTGACCAGCAGCTTCATCTTCTGATTCAATGGTAAACTTCATAGTTTCTCCAGTGGTAACTTTCTTGGGTTTGGAAGTTGTGACTCTTCTTGCAGGTGCCTCTTTGGGTTCTGTCTTTTCAGGCACCTGTGTTGATCCTCTGACCTTCAGCATAGGTGTTATCTTGGCAGGAACTTTCCTATTGAGTCCAGGCTTTGTGTTCTTTGCTGAGGCATACTCCTTTTTGAGCACTACCTTCTTGGAGGTAGCCTCATCTTCTTCTTCCATATAATCCTCATCTTCAGATTCTGAGGTTCTCTTCTTCCTTGTCCTGGTGGCAGCTTTAGGCAGATTGCTTGGGGTGCTCCTGCTGCCATCATCTGAAGTGCTAGAGGGACTAGTGCCCTCACTCATGTGATTATGCTCTTCTGACCTGTTCTGACTATCACTTTGGTCTGACATGCTGCAAATCACTGATTACTGACCCTGTGAATAGTTATAGATGAGATAGAATAGATGAACATCACAAAATACAGAGATTTTTGCAAAAGAATTATTCAAAAATTCAGTTTTAATTTTCCACAAAAAGCATTTCGGATCAACCGATTTTCAAACTCGGTGATACCGAAGTAGTTTTAGAACCTAAACTGGTGAACTCGGTCGGACTGAGTCAAAGTTCGGTGGCACCGAGACTGCTAGGGTTTCACAAAGTCCTAAAATCGGTCACACCGATTAGCAATTATCGATCATACCGAGAGTTACTAGTGCAATGGCGTTAGCCAGATCGGTGGGACTGAGTTTTTCAACTCGGTGGGTGCGAGATGGTTTCGGCGGAAACCTAACCCTAAATTTTCAAATCGCATCTAATCTAAGGATTGTATTGACTGGATAGAAGTGTTTCAATCATGGCAAGAATCATAATGAACACAATGTGCTAGGAATCAGACGAGGATAGCACTGTGATCAAGTCCATACCCTAGCTTGGCGATGAACTTGCTATGGCGGCAACGGCGGGGGTGAATTCCTTGACGGCGGCGGAGACCAGCGACAGGAGGCGGCTGGCGACGAGGAGACGATCTGGAGACCATGGAGGCAGAGCGAGCTATTGCACGGGCGAAGGGGTTTGGAGAAATTTCCAAATTTTTCCCCATGAGTATATATAGCCCGACCCTGTCGGTGTGACCGAGTGGAACAACTCGGTGGCACCGAGATGCATAACTGTATACAGTTACAGCAACTCGGTGTGACCGAAAAGTTCAAATCGGTTGCACCAAGATTGAAAACCTAGATCGACTTAGTGATCTCGGTAGGACCGAAATGGAGGAATCGGTCAGACCGAGAATCACAAAGAAGTTTTGGAAGTTTAAGTCTATGACGAATCGGGGACTCCGAGTGCTCCTCACACAGAGTGGTTCGAATCTGACTTGATCAAATTTTGCGATGTAGCATGAATAGAGTTTGAGACGAGAAAAGCATAGATAGCTAGAGAAGGTTCTTAGGCATTCTTGTCCATCCACTTGGCAAAAAGAAAAAGAACCCGAACAATCAAAGTAACAAGTGGATGTCCTCGAATGAGTAAAATATGCAACCAACATGCTCACACAATAAAATGGCAAATGAAATATGTGGCAAAGCATGCACAATCAATTCTAGCATCTATCAAACAATTCGCGATGACTAGGTCATCTATATATGAGTATATTGACTTAGGAGTCAAATGAGAACATTTGATCATAGGTCATACTCATCGTTTAAGCTCAAGTGGGGTTACCAATTTTACATAATGCATTGATGTGTTCACACCATTAGAGTTGCTTTGACTCAATTCTTAGAGTTAAGCTCCCCCTAGATGTGAGATCCCCTTTTAGAGGGATGAACTAACCTTGGGTTTTGTCGATGATGACTTCATGTAGGTGTTGAAGATGTGGATGCTCAATGTTGATGTAGATCATTTGGAGCAATCCTTTGGAGTGAGTTGCACTTTCAACATACCTACATGGGTTAGTCCCACAAGGAACAAGCAAGAATATCCATAGACATAGACATAGAGTGATGCACACACAAGATGATGTCCATGAAATCATTAGGTTACCTTGTCCCTTGCCTTACCAACATGAGGGTTTGTGACTCCTTGAACTAGTGCAAGATGTGGAAGTTGATTGCACTTGTCCTTGCCATAATGGTATGAGTGAAGAATGTTGGCGGAGTCACCCTCAAGAACTCTCTAGTTCTTCTTCTTCGGGATCCACATCATCTTGATGGGAATCCTTGGAGTTGTAGTTGTACTTGATGAAGTAGAACTTGACGTAGTCTTGGGAATCCACTTGACCGAGGCCTTAGGTGCTTCTTCAAATGCATCAATCTCCTCTTGAAGCTTGTCCTTGCCTTTGTTCTTGTGGTCTTGTGGTGGAAGATCATCTTGTGCTTGTGTTCCCTTGAAGGAAGTAAGATCATACTTCTCTTGTTGAGGAACAAACTTCGTCTTGGGGTATTGATCTTCTTCCCACTCAACTCCATTGGCTTTGAACTTTCGTTCAAAACCAACACCTTGATTCTTCCGGTGCCTTCCTTGCTTGCGTACAATTTCCTCGAATTGCTTAGTCCCGGCAAGGCTCTTGTAAACACCTTTCTCTATAATTCCCTTCAATAAGCTATTTTCTTGCTCAAGTGTAACTTGGCTAAGAGAATCAATAGTGGAATCAAGAGAACTACTAGAAGCAACAATATTGGATTTGGCATTTTTATTGTTACTACTAGAGGAAGTATCTTTCTTGTACTTGTTACTAGACTTGACTTGAGGCATGTAAGTAGATAAGAGTAACGCTTGGCAATGTAAGAAGAAATTTTCTTACGGAGATCACCATTGATTGCTTTTAAGAACTTATGCTCTTGCTCAAGATTGATCTTTTCAAAGCATAACTTCTCATGAGCCCTTAAAAGTTCTCGATGATCTTCGAAGATAGTTTCATGAGCTAACTTAAGAGTGTTTACTTCTTTAGTTAGAAGCCCAATCTTCTCCTTATCATTGTCATTCGTTTTATCTTGATTAGCATGATTAATTGACGTTTCATCATAGTATTCATCACTAGAGTTGTCAACAAGTAAATCATCATCAACTAGCAAGTCATCCTCATCACTATTGAAATCAACATACTCGGGATGTGTTACCTTTGGACCTTTGGCCATGAAGCATCTTCCAATTCCTTCATTTGGTGAGTTAAATATGTCGTAGGAGTTGGTTGACACAAGTGCTAGACCGGCAACACCTTCATCTTGAGTATATTCGGAGTCGGAGTGATAGCTTCTCTCGGAGTGATTGTCGGAGTCGGAGCCGGATACCCATTCACCAACATGAGCTTAATGTCTTTGTTTTGTGTAGCTCCTTGATGACTTGTCCTTCCTTTCCGAATCCTTGCTTCTCCGTGAGGGTCTTCGTTCATAACGATAATCTCTACTACTCCTCTCTCTTGGTGGTGATTCTTCTCTTTTGCTTCTTCTTTTTGGAGAATCTTCTCTTCTTTTCTAGGGTGTTGTACACTCATTGGAATAGTGTCCGGGTCTCCCACAATTGTAGCAATTGCGCTCTCGACTAGAAGATCTTTTGTCATTGTAGGACCTTGACCTAGAGCTTCTTTCTTTGCTTCTACTCTTGTAGAATTTGTTGAAGTTCTTCACCATTAAGCTCAATTCTTCATTGAAGGTTTGTTTCTCACTTGATGATGTGGGGGCTTCACATGAGGCTTTGTAAGCACCACTTGACTTGTTGTGAAGTTCCTCCTTATCCTTGAGTGACATCTCATGAGCAACAATTCTTCCAATGACTTCCGTTGGCTTGAGATCTTTGTAGTTTGGCATCATTTGGATCAATGTGCACACGGTATCATACTTTCCATCCAATGCTCTTAGGATCTTGTTGATGATGAATCTGTCGGTCATCTCTTCACTCCCTAAGCCGGCAATCTCATTTGTGATAAGAGCAAGCCTAGAGTACATTTCAGCGACACCTTCACCATCCTTCATTTTGAACTTGTCAAGCTAACTTTGGAGCACATCCACCTTGGATTCCTTGACGGAGTCGGTACCTTCATGCATATCAATAAAAGTATCCCAAATTTCCTTTGCATTCTCAAGACGGCTGATTTTGTTGAATTCTTCGGGGCACAAGCCATTGAAGAGGATATCACAAGCTTGAGCATTGTATTGCAGCATCTTCAACTCTTCCGCGCTAGCTTCACGGTTTGGCTCTCTCCCATCAAAGAAATCACCTTGCAAGCCAATACACACAATAGCCCAAATGGCGGGGTTATGTCCAAGAATATGCATTTTCATCTTATGCTTCCAACTAGCAAAATTAGTACCATCAAAGTAAGGACCTCTACGGTGATAATTTCCCACGCTAGACGCCATACTCTCCTAGGTTGTGAAACCAAGGCTATCACCACCAAAAGCTATGGAAATAAAAGCAAATGGAGACCAAAGCTCTAATGCCACTTGTAGGAACTTGAAGTATGTCTAGAGGGGGGTGATTAGACTACTTGACCAATTAAATACTTAACCTTTTCCCAATTTTAGAGTTGGGCAGATTTTAGCTATCTTTGGACAAGTCAAGCAATCATCACACAATTCAAGCAAGCATGCAAAGAGTATATGAGCAGCGGAAATTAAAGCATGCAACTTGTAAGAAAGTAAAGGGAAGGGTTTGGAGGATTCAAACGCAATTGGAGACACGGATGTTTTTGGCATGGTTCCGATAGGTGGTTGTATCGTACATCCACGTTGATGGAGACTTCAACCCACGAAGGGTACCGGTTGTCCGAGTCCACGGATGGCTCCACCCACGAAGGGTCCACGAAGAAGCAACCTTGTCTATCCCACCATGGTCGTCGCCCACGAAGGACTTGCCTCACTAGCGGTAGATCTTCACGAAGTAGGCGATCTCCTTGCCCTTACAAACTCCTCGGTTCAACTCCACAATCTTGTCGGAGGCTCCCAGGTGACACCTAGCCAATCTAGGAGACACCACTCTCCAAGAAGTAACAAATGGTGCGTTGATGATGAACTCCTTGCTCTTGTGCTTCAAATGATAGTCTCCCCAACACTCAACTCTCTCTCATAGGATTTGGATCTGGTGGAAAGAAGATTTGAGTGGAAAGCAACTTGGGGAAGGCTAGAGATCAAGATTCATATGGTAGGAATGGAATATCTTGGCCTCAACACATGAGTAGGTGGTTCTCTCTCAGAAATGGTAAGTTGGAAGTGTAGGTTTGTTCTGATGGCTCTCTCCATGAATGAAGAGGGGGTGGAGGGGTATATATAGCCTCCACACAAAATCTAACCGTTACACACAATTTACCAAACTCGATGGGACCGATTCAACAACTCGGTCAGACCGATTTAGTAAACCTAGTGACCGTTAGGATTTTCGGTGGGACTGACATGCAACTCGGTAGGATCGATACGGTTAGGGTTAGGGCATAACTTAATCTCGGTAAGACCGATTACACAAACTCGGTGAGACCGATTTTGGTAATAAGCTTTCCAGAGAGTTGGTCAGGTAAACTCAGTGGGACCAATTCGCTCATTTCGGTGAGACCAAAATGTTACGAAAAGGAAACAGGGAGTTTACAGTGCAATCTCGGTGGGACCGATCGCTCACTTCGGTTAGACCGAAATGTTACGAAGGGAAATAGAGAGATTACAACCCCATCTCGGTGAGACCGAGATGCCTATCGGTAAGACCGATTTGCTTAGGGTTGTGGCAGTGGCTATGACATATGAACTCGGTGGCGCCGGATAGAAAGAATCGGTGGGACCGATTTTGACTTTGGGTTTAGGTCATACGTGGATGTGAGAAAGTAGTTGAGGGTATTTGGAGCATATCACTAAGCACATGAAGCAAGAGGCTCATTAAGCAACACCTCATCCCTACTTGATAGTATTGGCTTTTCCTATAGACTCAATGTGATATTGGATCACTAAAATATAAAATGAAGAGTCTTGAGCTTTTGAGCTTGACCCAATCCTTTGTCCTTGATATTTTGAGGGATCCACTTTCATCATCCATGCCATGCCATTCATTGAGCTTTCCTAAAATATTTGTCTTGAAATAGCATTAGCTCAATGAGCTATATGTTGTTATGAATTACCAAAACCACCTAGGGATAGTTGCACTTTCAGTTACTTTGTGCCTCGATGATCTAGCACTTGTGTGATCATATTCGTGTCGGTTGAGTGTTTCTCTTGTTTTCCCCCGTGATTTCCCTTGTGTTCTTCAGCGCGTTCTTCGTGGTCCTCATAGGATCCTCTCCAAACGTGAAAGATCGGCCCCTAGGGTTCCGCCCTACATCAGTACAGGGTGTGGAGCTCTGCTGCGGTCTCGATACGTCCTTAGCAACGTCGGTGGAGAGCGGGAACGACGGCAGAGGGTGGCTGGAGCTCGAGCGGTGGGTGATCTGCTCCTAGTCGAGGTTGTAGTGCTCGATTCGGTGAAACCCCTGCGCAACTAAGAGATGACGTCGAGACAGGAGCTCCAGGCGATCAATAATAGGTTAACAGAGGTGCTGGGAACCGATGGTGGTGATGAAATGCACCAGCAGAAGCTTTAGGCGGTGACGGTCTCCGGCAAGATCGGGACGATGCCCTAGGGTATGGGAAGATGGAGTTTTTGGCAAAAATCAGAAGAGGGGGGGTTTGAGATTGTTTATATGAAGTCTCGTGTCCTCAAGGGGCCATGTTTTGATCGAATCGATCGATCCGACAGAGGTTTGGTTCGGCAGCTACAATGTCCGGGAAGAACACGAACGAGGGACAGAGATGACATACGGGACCCTGTGTCAGCGGCGGAGAGGAGGAAAGAGAACAAAACAAATAGGAAAGGTTGTGGATTGGGCTGTAGCTGTGCGAGGAAATGGGTCGACCTACTAGCTACTTAGCTGGATCGCGCGCGCGGGCGAGGTAAGGGAGTTGGGCTGTGGCAGTGCAGCCCGACATCACACTAAAAGCTGGCTACTAACATTACTATATATAGATCATATACTTGGCTACAATAAAATACCCAAAGACTTCCTAAAATAAAATATCACATCATACAGTAAAATATTAATGCTAATATATAAGACAGTGAACATTTTAACAACACAAATTCGTTTAAAAAAACATTTATGCAATTCAAGCATATAAAGAGCATTATAAAAACTATAAAATAAATTTGAGTTTGCACAAAGCCAAGATAATTTAGGTAGACACCAGAATATATTCTTAGCATTTTCCAAATATAACTAATAGGGGAGAAGTCATATTATCTTCACTCCAAATATATTGCCTTGAGTTGGAAAACACTTTAAATACTCAGAAAATTCTAATATGCATAGAAGTCATGATGAAAAAAATGATCCTATTAACATACCAAATTTGAAAATTTGGGATGTTACATTCAATGTATTAACCCTTGTGGCTGCAACTTATCATGTTGCAGGATTTTCTGATGATCATTGAGATACAGTAGGGTCGCGAGTCTTCACTCAACATTTTTGCCAGTGGGCATTGATGGGACTCATCATCTATTATGCTACATTTCCGCTGTTATTATTGAATAAAGTTACCTATGTGCTATGAGTTTGTAATACTTTATAAATTCTGGATCATACGTTATAGTAAATGATGCACTTGTTATTTTATTTTCATATGTACTGTGTGTGCTAGCGAGTCGATCCAGGGACTAGCACAATGAGCACAGAGACATCGAATCTCATCAGGTTTGGGTCGTTACAGATGGTATCAGAGCAATGTGTTGAATGTAGGTCGTGTTGGAAATATGCCCTAGAGGCAATAATAAATTGATTATTATTATATTTCCTTGTTCATGATAATCGTTTATTATCCATGCTAGAATTGTATTGATAGGAAACTCAGATACATGTGTGGATACATAGACAACACCATGTCCCTAGTAAGCCTCTAGTTGACTAGCTCGTTAATCAATAGATGGTTACGGTTTCCTGACCATGGACATTGGATGTTGTTGATAACGGGATCACATCATTAGGATAATGATGTGATGGACAAGACCCAATCCTAAGCCTAGCACAAGATCATGTAGTTCGTATGCTAAAGCTTTTCTAATGTCAAGTATCATTTCCTTAGACCATGAGATTGTGCAACTCCCGGATACCATAGGAGTGCTTTGGGAGTGCCAAACGTCACAACGTAACTGGGTGGCTATAAAGGTACACTACGGGTATCTCTGAAAGTGTCTGTTGGGTTGGCACGAATCGAGATTGGGATTTTGTCACTCCGTGTAAACGGAGAGGTATCTCTGGGCCCACTCGGTAGGACATCATCATAATGTGCACAATGTGACCAAGGGGTTGATCACGGGATGATGTGTTACGGAACGAGTAAAGAGACTTGCCGGTAACGAGATTGAACAAGGTATCGGTATACCGACGATCGAATCTCGGGCAAGTACCATACCGCTAGACAAAGGGAATTGTATACGGGATTGATTGAGTCCTTGACATCGTGGTTCATCCGATGAGATCATCGTGGAACATGTGGGAGTCAACATGGGTATCCAGATCCCGCTGTTGGTTATTGACCGGAGAACATCTCGGTCATGACTACATGTCTCCCGAGCCCGTAGGGTCTACACACTTAAGGTTCGATGACGCTAGGGTTATAAAGGAAGTTTGTATGTGGTTACCGAATGTTGTTCGGAGTCCCGGATGAGATCCCGGACGTCACGAGGAGTTCCGGAATGGTCCGGAGGTAAAGATTTATATATAGGAAGTCCTGTTTCGGTCATCGGGACAAGTTTCGGGGTCATCGGTATTGTACCGGGACCACCGGAAGGGTCCCGGGGGCCCACCGGGTGGGGCCACCTGCCCCGGGGGGCCACATGGGCTGTAGGGGGTGCGCCTTGGCCTACATGGGCCAAGGGCACCAGCCCCTAGAGGCCCATGCGCCAAGATATAGGAAAAAGGGGAGAGTCCTAAAGGGGGAAGGCACCTCCGAGGTGCCTTGGGGAGGATGGACTCCTCCCCCCCTCTTAGCCGCACCCCTTCCTTCGCGGAAGGGGCAAGGCTGCGCCTCCCCCCTCTCCCCTGCCCCTATATATAGTGTAGGGGAGGGAGGGCATCCATACCTGAGCCCTTGGCGCCTCCCTCCCTCCCGTGACACCTCCTCCTCTCCCGTAGGTGCTTGGCGAAGCCCTGCAGGATTGCCACGCTCCTCCATCACCACCACGCCGTTGTGCTGCTGCTGGATGGAGTCTTCCTCAACCTCTCCCTCTCTCCTTGCTGGATCAAGGCGTGGGAGACATCGTCGAGCTGTACGTGTGTTGAACGCGGAGGTGCCGTCCGTTCGGCACTAGGATCATCGGTGATCTGAATCACGACGAGTACGACTCCATCAACCCTGTTCACTTGAACGCTTCCGCTTAGCGATCTACAAGGGTATGTAGATGCACTCTCCTTCCCCTCGTTGCTAGTCTCTCCATAGATAGATCTTGGTGACACGTAGGAAAATTTTGAATTTCTGCTACGTTCCCCAACAGTGGCATCATGAGCTAGGTCTATTGCGTAGATTCTTTGCACGAGTAGAACACAAAGTAGTTGTGGGCGTCGATATTGTTCAATATGCTTGCCGTTACTAGTCTTATCTTGATTCGGCGGCATCGTGGGATGAAGCGGCCCAGACCAACCTTACACGTACGCTTACGTGAGACCGGTTCCACCGACAAACATGCACTAGTTGCATAAGGTGGCTGGCGGGTGTCTGTCTCTCCCACTTTAGTCGGATCGGATTCGATGAAAAGGGTCCTTATGAAGGGTAAATAGCAATTGGCATATCACGTTGTGGTTCATGCGTAGGTAAGAAACGTTCTTGCTAGAAACCCATAGCAGCCACGTAAAACATGCAAACAACAATTAGAGGACGTCTAACTTGTTTTTGCAGGGTATGCTATGTGATGTGATATGGCCAAAAAGGATGTGATGAATGATATATGTGATGTATGAGATTGATCATGTTCTTGTAATAGGAATCACGACTTGCATGTCGATGAGTATGACAACCGGCAGGAGCCATAGGAGTTGTCTTTATTTATTTGTGACCTGCGTGTCAACTTAAACGTCATGTAATTACTTTACTTTATTGCTAGCCGTTAGCCATAGTAGTAGAAGTAATAGTTGGCGAGGCAACTTCATGAAGACACGATGATGGAGATCATGATGATGGAGATCATGGTGTCATGCCGGTGACGATGATGATCATGGAGCCCCGAAGATGGAGATCAAAAGGAGCAAAGTGATGATGGCCATATCATGTCACTATTTGATTGCATGTGATGTTTATCATGTTTATACATCTTATTTGCTTAGAACGACGGTAGTAAATAAGATGATCCCTTACAACAATTTCAAGAAGTGTTCTCCCCTAACTGTGCACCGTTGCGACAGTTCGTGTTTCGAAGCACCACGTGATGATCGGGTGTTAGATTCTAACGTTCACATACAACGGGTGTAAGACAGATTTACACACGCGAAACACTTAGGGTTAACTTGACGAGCCTAGCATGTACAGACAAGGCCTCGGAACACGGAGACCGAAAGGTCGAACATGAGTCGTATAGAAGATACGATCAACATGAAGATGTTCACCGATGATGACTAGTCCGTCTCACGTGATGATCGGACACGGCCTAGTTTGACTCGGATCATGTAAACACTTAGATGACTAGAGGGATGTCTATCTGAGTGGGAGTTCATAAGATGAACTTAATTATCCTGAACATAGTCAAAAGGTTTTTGCAAATTATGTCGTAGCTCACGCTATAGTTCTACTGTTTAGATATGTTCCTAGAGAAAAATTAGTTGAAAGTTGATAGTAGCAATTATGCGGACTAGGTCCGTAAACTGAGGATTGTCCTCATTGCTTCATAGAAGGCTTATGTCCTTAATGCACCGCTCAGTGTGCTGAACCTCGAACGTTGTCTGTGGTTGTTGCGAACATCTGACATACACGTTTTGATAACTACGTGATAGTTCAGTTAAACGGTTTAGAGTTGAGGCACCAAAGACGTTTTTGAAACATCGCGAAACATATGAGATGTTTTGAGGGCTGAAATTGGGATTTCAGGCTCGTGGCCATGTCAAGAGGTATAAGACCTCCGATGACTTTCTTAACCTGCAAACTAAGGAGAAAAGCTCAATTGTTGAGCTTGTGCTCAGATTGTCTGAGTACAACAATCATTTGAATCGAGTGGGAGTTGATCTTCCAGATAAGACAGTGATGGTTCTCCAAAGTCATTGCCACCAAGCTGTTAGAGCTTCGTGATGAACTATAACATATCAGGGATAGATATGATGATCCTTGAGGTATTCGCGATGTTTGACACCGCGAAAGTAGAAATCAAGAAGGAGCATCAATTGTTGATGGTTGGTGAAACCACTAGTTTCAAGAAGGGCAAGGGCAAGAAGGGATACTTCATGAAACGGCAAATCAGCTGCTGCTCTAGTGAAGAAACCCAAGGTAAAACCCAAACCCGAGACTAAGTGCTTCTGTAATAAGGGGAACAACCACTAGAGCAGAATTACCCTAGATACTTGGTAGATAAGAAGGCTGGCAAGGTCGATAGAAGTATATTGGATATACATTGTGTTAATGTGTACTTTGCTAGTACTCCTAGTAGCACCAGGGTATTAGATACCGGTTCGGTTGCTAAGTGTTAGTAACTCGAAACAAAAGGCTACGAAATAAAAGGAGACTAGCTAAAGGTGAGCTGACGATATGTGTTGGAAGTGTTTCCAAGTTTGATGTGATCAAACATCGCACGCTCCCTCTACCATCAAGATTAGTATTGAACCTGAATGGTTTATTAAATCTCGATCGTAGTGATACACATTTTCATGCCAAAAGATAGTAATGATAGTACCACTTACTGGTGGCACTGCCATGTAAGTCATATTGGTTTAAAACGCATGAAGAAGCTCCATGTTGATGGATCTTTGGGCTCACTCGTTTTTGAAAAGTTTGAGACATGCGAACCATGTCTATTGGTGTATATGCATGAAGAAACTCCATGCAAATGGACCGTTTTGACTCACTTGATTTTGAATCACTTGGGACATGCAAATCATACCACATGGGCAAGATGACTGAAAAGCCTCGTTTTCAGTAAGATGGAACAAGATAGCAACTTGTTGGAAGTAACACATTTTGATGTGTGCAGTCCAATGAGTGCTGAGGCATGCAGTGAATATCGTTATGTTCTTACTTCACAGATGATTCGAGTAGATGTTGAGTATATTTACTTGATGAATCACGAGTCTGAATTATTGAAAGGTTCAAGTAATTTCAGTGTGAAGTTGAAAGATCGTCGTGACAAGAGGATAAAAGATCTATGATCATAGAGATGAATATCTGAATCACGAGCTTGGCACAGAATTAATACATTGTGGAAATTGTTTCACAACTGATACAGCCTGGAACACCATAGTGTGATGGTGTGTCCAAACGTCATAGTTGCACCCTATTGGATATGGTGCATACCATGATGTCTCTTATCGAGTTACCACTATCGTTCATGGGTTAGGCATTAGAGACAACCACATTCACTTTAAATAAGGCACCACATAATTTCGTTGAGACGACGCCGTATGAACTATGGTTTGGAGAAACATAAGTTGCCGTTTCTTGAAAGTTTGGGGCTGCGACGCTTATGTGAAAAGGTTTCAGGTTGATAAGCTCGAACCCAAAGCAGATAAAATGCATCTTCATAGGACACCCAAAAACAGTTGAGTATACCTCCTAATTCAGATCCGAAAGCAATAGGGATTGTTTCTTGAATCGGGTCCTTTTCCGAGGAAAGGTTTCTCTTGAAAAGTTGAGTGGGAGGATGGTGGAGACTTGATGAGGTTATTGAACCGTCACTTCAACCAGTGTGTAGCAGGGCACATGAAGTTGTTCCTGTGGCACCTACACCAATTGAAGTAGAAGCTTATGATAGTGATCATGAAACTTCAGATCAAGTCACTCCCAAACCTCGTGGGATGACAAGGATGCATACTACTTCAGAGTGGTACGTAATCCTGTCTTGGAAGTCATGTTGCTAGACAACAATGAACCTATGAGCTATGGAGAAGCGATGGTGGGCCCGGATTCCGATAAATGGCTCAAGGCCATAAAACCCGAGAGAGGATCCATGTATGAAAACAAAGTGTAGACTTTGGAAGAACTACTTGATGGTCGTAAGGCTGTTAGGTACATATGGATTTTGAAAGGAAGACAGACAATGATGGTAAGTGTCACCATTGAGAAAGCTCGACTTGTCGTTAAGATGTTTTTCGACAAGTTCAAGGAGTTGACTACGATGAGACTTTCTCACTCGTAGCGATGCTAAGAGTCTGTTGGAATTATATTAGCAATTACTGCATTATTTATGAAATCTTGCAGATAGGATGTCAAAACATTGTTTCCTCGACGATTCTTGAGGAAAGGTTGTATGTGATACAACCGGAAGGTTTTGTCTATC
>NC_041381.1:272667541-272702777 GCF_002162155.2 Triticum dicoccoides | reverse complement strand
CCTGGATTAAGCTACTTGAACATTGAGCATCAAGATCTATAAGGATAGATCAAAATGCTTAATAATATTTTCAAATGAGCACATACCTTGACATGATCTTGAAGGTGTTCAAGATGGATCAGTCAAAGAAGGAGTTCTTGCCTGAGTTGTAAGGTATGAAGTTAAGACTTAAAGCTCGACCATGGCAGAATAGAGAGAAAGGAACGAAGGTCGTCCCCTATGCTTAAGACATAGGCTCTACAGTATGCTATGCTGTGTACCGCACCTGAAGTGTGCTTTACCATGAGTCAGTCAAGGGGTACAAGAGTGATCCAAGAATGGATCACAGGACAGCGGTCAAAGTTATCCTTAGTAACTAGTGGACTAAGGAATTTTCTCAATTATGGAGGTGGTAAAAGAGTTCGTCGTAAAGGGTTACGTCGATGCAAGCTTAACACCTATCCGGATAGCTCTGAGTAGAGATACCGGATAGGTATAATGGAGCAACAATTTAGAATAGCTCCAAGTAGAACAGTTATTTGGAATAGCTCCAAATAGAACGTGGTAGCTGCATCTAGGAGATGACATAGAGATTTGTAAAGCACACACGGATCTGAAAGGTTCAGACACGTTGACTATAACCTCTCTCACAAGCATAACATGATCAAACCCAGAACTCATCGAGTGTTAATCACATGGTAAATGTGAACTAGATTATTGACTCTAGTAAACTCTTTGGGTGTTAGTCACATGGGGATGTGACCTTGAGTGTTAATCACATATCGATTTGAACTAGATTATTGACTCTAGTGCAAGTGGGAGACTGTTGGAAATATGCCCTAGAGGCAATAATAAATTGATTATTATTATATTTCCTTGTTCATGATAATCGTTTATTATCCATGCTAGAATTGTATTGATAGGAAACTCAGATACATGTGTGGATACATAGACAACACCATGTCCCTAGTAAGCCTCTAGTTGACTAGCTCGTTAATCAATAGATGGTTACGGTTTCCTGACCATGGACATTGGATGTCGTTGATAACGGGATCACATCATTAGGAGAATGATGTGATGGACAAGACCCAATCCTAAGCCTAGCACAAGATCATGTAGTTCGTATGCTAAAGCTTTTCTAATGTCAAGTATCATTTCCTTAGACCATGAGATTGTGCAACTCCCGGATACCGTAGGAGTGCTTTGGGTGTGCCAAACGTCACAACGTAACTGGGTGGCTATAAAGGTACACTACGGGTATCTCTGAAAGTGTCTGTTGGGTTGGCACGAATCGAGATTGGATTTTGTCACTCCGTGTAAACGGAGAGGTATCTCTGGGCCCACTCGGTAGGACATCATCATAATGTGCACAATGTGACCAAGGGGTTGATCACGGGATGATGTGTTACAGAACGAGTAAAGAGACTTGCCGGTAACGAGATTGAACAAGGTATCGGTATACCGACAATCGAATCTCGGGCAAGTACCATACCGCTAGACAAAGGGAATTGTATACGGGATTGATTGAGTCCTTGACATCGTGGTTCATCCGATGAGATCATCGAGGAACATGTGGGAGCCAACATGGGTATCCAGATCCCGCTGTTGGTTATTGACCGGAGAACATCTCGGTCATGACTACATGTCTCCCGAACCCGTAGGGTCTACACACTTAAGGTTCGATGACGCTAGGGTTATAAAGGAAGTTTGTATGTGGTTACCGAATGTTGTTCGGAGTCCCGGATGAGATCCCGGACGTCACGAGGAGTTCCGGAATGGTCCGGAGGTAAAGATTTATATATAGGAAGTCCTGTTTCGGCCATCGGGACAAGTTTCGGGGTCATCGGTATTGTACCGGGACCACCGGAAGGGTCCCGGGGGCCCACCGGGTGGGGCCACCTGCCCCGGGGGGGCACATGGGCTGTAGGGGGTGCGCCTTGGCCTACATGGGCCAAGGGCACCAGCCCCAAGAGGCCCATGCGCCTAGGGAACCCTAGAGGGAAGAGTCCTCAAGGGGGAAGGCACCTCCGAGGTGCCTTGGGGAGGATGGACTCCTCCCCCCCTCTTGGCCGCACCCCTTTCTTGGAGGAAGGGGCAAGGCTGCGCCTCCCCCCTCTCCCCTGCCCCTATATATAGTGGAGGGGAGGGAGGGCATCCATACCTGAGCCCTTGGCGCCTCCCTCCCTCCCGTGACACCTCCTCCTCTCCCGTAGGTGCTTGGCGAAGCCCTGCAGGATTGCCACGCTCCTCCATCACCACCACGCCGTTGTGCTGCTGCTGGATGGAGTCTTCCTCAACCTGTCCCTCTCTCCTTGCTGGATCAAGGCGTGGGAGACATCGTCGAGCTGTACGTGTGTTGAACGCGGAGGTGCCGTCCGTTCGGCACTAGGATCATCGGTGATCTGAATCACGACGAGTACGACTCCATCAACCCCGTTCACTTGAATGCTTCCGCTTAGCGATCTACAAGGGTATGTAGATGCACTCTCCTTCCCCTTGTTGCTAGTCTCTCCATAGATAGATCTTGGTGACACGTAGGAAAATTTTGAATTTCTGCTACATTCCCCAACAGGTCGTGACCTTAGAAAATGGATTAGAAAAGCCATAGGGGTGAAAAACTTACTTTACAACTTGTTGTCTACTCGTTAGTTCATACTCTTGTACTCATATCTTTACTTTTCAAATATAGATGACCCCTCTAATTATATTAGTGTTATTTAAGGAGTTTAGTTGGCAGACCACCATTCCTAAGTTGTGTTTGATAAACGATTTGTGGTAGTATGATGAGATCATATCTCTTGTGGATATGACCTTACTCTTAGGTTTTGCTTGTGTTGTGTTATATGTCATATGTTTGGTTGGTCATTGCTTTCCGTGTCGTCATATTTCGTGGATTGTTTGTATTATGCAATTGGGTGCTTTGATTGATCATATGTGCTCTTTTGATGTGATTACTTTAGTATAGTTTTGGTGACTTGTGTGAATTTAGTGTTTGCTTTTGTTGTTGTTGGAGTATTAGTTGCTAGCATGAGCATGTTGGTAGTGTTTTTCCCCTTACACCTATTTCTGTCTATATCTTATGTGCTTACCCATCAGATGCCACCGAGGCATAACTCTAGAGGCAGTGGTTCAGGAGACAACAACAACAACAACGACATACCACCATACATGCGGTAGCTGCTTCAGGGACAAACTCAGTTGATCCAGTTACTTGTTCAGAACCAGAACAACAACAACAACAACAACAACAACAACAACAACAACAACAACAACAACAACAACAACAAGAATAATAATAATAATCCACCACCACCCCTAGTTGATGCACTTACTCGTTTCTTGTGGTTGAATCCTCAGAGGTTTTCTAGCACCCCTGAACCTATTGTGGCTGATGATTGGCTTCGCTCAGTTAATAAGAATTTGGAGACAGTTGGTTGCACTGATGCAGAGAGTTAGGTTTGCCTCGCATTTGTTAGAAGGACCAGCTGTGGCATGGTGGGACAATTACTTGGTCACTTATCCTATTGCTACTATCACTTGGGAGCAGTTTCAGGCAGGTTTTCACGCCGCACATGTGTCTGCTGGTGCCATGAGTCTGAAGAAGAAGGAGTTCCACAGCTTGCGTCAGGGAGGTCGCTTTGTGAATGCATATGTGGAGGAATTCAATAATCTTGCACGCTATGCTCCTAACGATGTTAGCACTGATGCAGCTGGACAGGAGAAGTTTCTGGAAGGACTGGATGATGAGTTGAGTATTCAGTTGACGGTGGCAACATTCAACGACTGTCAGGAGCTTATTAGTAAGGCTATTATACAAGGAATGTTCCAACAGGTGGAGAACCGTAAGAGGAAGGCAAGGGACACAGAGTTCAACTCTAGAGGACCACGGAAGCACCATAATTCGTCAACATCTTCTGAGTACTATGATTCTGGAGTGGACATTTATAATGGTCATAACCATGATGGGCATAATCATCACAACAACAATGGACACAACCACAATGGTCAAACGAATGGCAACAACAACCACGACCTTTCGATGCCCACAAAGAAGGATCTAAGCCAGTTACTTTGTTACAGATGCAGGAACCCAGGTGATGTAGGGTAGAACCCTAGAGGCCGATCTTTCACGATTGGAGCGGATCCCTACGAAGAACACGAAGAACACGAGGAGGGCAACAAGGGAAAAACACGAGAGAACACTCAACCAACAAGAATAAAGTCACACATGTGCTAGATCCTCGAAACACGAAAGGGTACAAGATCCAAATCCAACAAAGGACGATACAGGTGGCGGTAGTTCATCTCCGAGAGGAGGTCTTGAATCCACGAGGGATCTTCCCGTAAAGGGGTCTTGAATCCAGGTGGATCTTCTCCAAAGAGGCCGCAGTCTCTCACAAGGAGGAGATCCGTATGGATGAGCAAAGTTCTATCTCAAATGAGCTAAGCCAATGCTAACCCTAACTAGGATGAGGTGGGGGAGTATATATATTCTAAGGGACGAAGGGGTACATGGGCCTTGGCCCAGATGCGCTGCACGTAGGCAGGGGGCCGGATGTACGGGCATCGGGCCGAATGTTCGGGCCTTCCCGAGACGCCGGATGTCTGGGTTAGTGGGTCGGATGTCCGGGCTGGTGGGGTCGGTCTCGGTGCTCTCTGGATAGCCTGCGCCGGATTTCCGTGCAGGTGCTGGATGTTTGGCCCGTCGTGGGGTGCCGGATGTCCGACCGTTGTAGAGTCGCCTGGCGTCTGTATCTCTCTGGTCTTCTTCTGGTTGGTGGCGCCGGATGTCCGGGCTCCTGCCGGATGTCCGGCTGCTATAGCTCCGCGGCTACTCCACTTGAGGCACTTCTTGATCTGCTTCCGTGTGGACTTGTCCTATGCTTCGAGCATCTCCATGGTTGTATCCTTGGTTCCTGAGCATACATAGTGTCTTTGCATTAGGTAGCAACCACGTCTCGCACAAGTGGAAAGGGGAAGAATTTAGGAACGGGTTCACCTTGTGTCCAATGGCGTATGTTAGAGGTCTCTTCGTATGTCCACTTGGGGCTTGGGGAGTAGTCATAGTGTACATGGGGATGAATGTGGGATGCTCCGCATCATCTCCCCCCCCCCTGGGAAAGATCCGACCTCGGGTCGTGATCCTCATCACCATGGAAACGGTTGCCGTGGACAGACTTGTAGTTGGACGGAGTTGAAGACATGACGCAATCCAAGTACTCCAAGGTGTCTCCGGTATGTGGTACATGCAAAATGAGCAAACACAAGCGACACTCGTAAATACAATGGTTAGCGCACACAAAATGTCCATCAATTAAGCGTGAGTCCGTGCGAAGGGATAGTGCATGACAAAGCGCATGAAGCTTATCAAGATGATATAGAATGATATGCAAAGCATTCATGGGATAATTAGCATTGTGCCCAAAGCGACAAATTCTACCATTGTGCAAAATGATGTCATAGTGGGACGGTTCATCAATAGCATGAATATGGTAATGGATCCTTAATATGTGTAAGCTATCATGCAATTGATTGTGAACAATATGATCATGATGTATGAATATGCCATCAAGGAAGATCACCACAAATTTGCTAAGGAAGTGAACAAGCTCATATATCATGGATGACATGGGAATACAAGATGCAACAAGGCAATCATAATGTGAGTCAATCCATGCATGGGGTGCAAACTTGTGGTGAGTATGATATGTCCATCGAGCATGACATGTATGAGCACAATCAACAAATATGGAGGTGTTGGTGTACCAATGCTCGATGTCGTTGCATGAGTGGAGGTTCGAAGGTGCATCCAATAAGTAAGAGCGCTCCTCAACTTGAAGGTCCAAAGGGTCCATCTCCAATGTCCCTCCTCCATTTGCGAGATGTATCATGTAGACAACAAGAAGGAGACAACAATGAAAGAATGACCCATCCAATGTGCGTATTTGAGGATGGCTCAAAGGGAAAGAGTTCACCTTTATGAGGATGTCAAAAATGTTGGTGTCGCACATCGTGTATGCCCTCACATAACCAATATGTCTCATGACGGTAATGCCTTGTGACTCCAAAATGAAAGAACATGACAAACACTCGGAAAAACAAATGTGGTTAGCAGAAATGCAAATCCTATCATTCGAATGGTAAGATATCCAACAAGTGTATGCATCATGCTCATCATAAGAAAGTACAAGGGAGCATGTCATAGTATGGATGCATATGATGCAAGAACAACAAAATACAAGAGGCTCAATCAAACAAGCATGCATCACAAGTAAAGTGTCCAAGTCTCCAAGATCAATGAGCATAGCAAGTTGGCACTCAATAAAAGGTGATATGAGAGATGCAACTAATGGAGACAAGAGGCAATGATCATGACAAATCAAGTGAGAGGCATCAACATATATGTCATCAACCCAAAGCTTGTAAGAGTGGAACATGGGTGATGCAACATAGCAAGCAATCATAGTGATCAAGTCAAGCAAGCTAGTAGTGCAAAGATGCAACATACTAGAAGGAATCATGGCAAGCATGTCATGTGTGCAAATAGTGGGCATGAATAATTCACATGTCATAGCACAAACATGAAAGCAAGATATGAGTAGAATAGCATGAATGTATTGGTGAGAAGCCATGTGTGAATAGCAATGGGACATCATGACTCTCCCAACACAACAATCATCAATATCATGGGGCATAAAGAAATCATGGCAATAGCTATAAGTATCTCCACCAAGCATGCAAATACACATAGAAGTAGCATAATGGTGAATCCTGGGTAGATGCAAGCAAGGGTCACAATTGCATGGCGAAATCATGTAAAGAGGCATAACATGCAAAGTGAACACGATAGTATGGGTATAAAGGGACAAGTGATATATAGCCCATAGCCATGTGAGAGCCAAGTAAAAGTTATGCATGTAGTCCTTGCGTGTAAGGAACGGTGGTAAGGATACTCCACGGGATCCCAAGTCATCGTTGCTCTCAAGAGCTCGTTTTGTCAACTCTTGGGATTGAGAGGTTGACGAGTATATGTGAGTACCTACACAAAACAAAGGCAAAGGGAAAATTGTGTGTGCGTGATATATGTACACATCATCCATCATGATGTGCACGTGCTTGTGTTGGTTAGCACACAATATCCAATGCTCAAATAAATGAGATGCGTGATATAGAAACATGTCATCCATCATGATGGGTTTGTTGTTATGTATTTCATAATGGATAATCAAAGGATGTAATGCATCATGAGAAATATCTAGAGCATTGTTATTCATGGAATGCATATGGTGTACACTATCATGGGAATCATGCAAAGTATGGAATGCATCAAAATCTCCTAATATGTATGAGGAAACTATGTGGGTCTTCTCATGAGCATTAGTGGAAACATCACATGGATAATATTGACAACATACAAAACAATGCATATTCGAAACAATGTGATCATGGTATGTCATAGCGGAATTGCTTGAATCATGTAAAGGAAGCATGGCAATATCATCACATGAAAAACAAAAGCCAATGACCATCATCTTGTCATCTATGCCATAAGTGCAAATAGGATTTATTTTAATGGGGCATGCATAGTTACTATGTTGAGATTGAAATGATGCAATATGGGAGATCTCACTCATAGCATATGACAAGTTCAAAGGATTATTAAACATGATGTGACCAAAAGAATTTTCACATGATATCCTATGGAGCATAGCATCACAACTAGGCCACTCAACATGCTCATCATCATATTCATCATAAATAGGTAAGTCAAGACATGAAGTCGCACTACATGAGGCATGGGAATAGGTGGATCAACATCATGCAAGCAATCATTGTCAAGAGAGTCCACTAGTGGGACAAGAGAAGCACCATCACCTATGTTACCTTTGGAGCATCGCTCATGTGTTGTAGGTGAGGTGTTGAAGACCAAGTCATGGTCATCGTCATCTTGATGGAACCATGTGGGGGTGCATCATCATCCACCATGGCCATCGGTTTACCTATTGGATGGATGGAATCATCGAGGACAGGCATGTCATCATGTAGGAGACCTAGCACCAAATAAGAAAACTCACTAGGAGTAGAGGTTAAGTCGTTAGAAATCATGGTGGCCTCACGTGCCGTCTCAACTACCTCACTCACTAAGTGTTGTGGCTCACTCACTCCCTCAAGGATTCTCTCAATCACATGGTTGGTGGAGTCACTCAAATGGCGCTCAACCTCATAGATGTGTGGCATGCTCTCATGTGTGGGGCTAGTGGTGGTCACACTCATCCTCTCATAGGAAATGCTCTCAATGTCATATACAGTGGAGTCACTCATCTCACTCATGGGGTGGTGGCTCTCCTCACATGACAAATGGGGCATCTCGACATATGTGGGTGTCGGAGAGATGTAGGTGCAAATGTCTTTATGTGCGGTCGTGAAGCTTGACTCGGAGTATGAGTCCAATATGGGCATCGTCTTCATGTTGTTGAAGAGGTTCACGCTCATCGCCGTGGTCGAAGGGGACGGCCCTTGCTCGACCGTCATGTCACCGTCTTGGTGTGGGAGGCCCATATGATGTGGCACCTCGTAGCTCGTCTCCATGACCGAAGGGAATTTCCCATGCTCGGCCATCTTCCTTGAGGGGCTTCCGAAGATGGAAGTGTCGCCCTCGCTTGTAGGTGGTCGCCTTGGACTTGATGAAGTCGTTGTAGGCGTACTCGTGGGAAGTAGGCGAAGATGACGTACGTCCAAAGGCAAAGATACCTTGATAGTACTTGGGGAAGATGCCGAAGTGGTGGTCGTAGCCATAGCTCCGTCTTGGTGATGCTCGTCTTGCGGTCTTCTCTTTTGCTCATGAAGCTTTGACTTGGCGTGAAGTAGGGCTTGTTGGGATTTGTACGTTTGCGCTTGTGGAGAATCTTCATGATGATGGTGTGGAGCATCTTCATGGTGATGGTGTCCTTGTCGTGCTTCAGCTCGTAGTAGATGTCGTTCATCGTCGTCGTGCACATGATGCTTGGAGGTGACTTGTCCTTCATGACGATGTGGATCACGAACGTGATGGTGGTCGCCATGGATATGTGGACGTGGACGAATTGCGCTTGCATCATTTTCGCGCTCCGAAGACTTGTGGCTTGAACGTCGCCGCCTTGAAGATGACGAAGGGGAAGAAGACTTGAACAAGGCCCGAATCTCCTCCATCTTTGCATCTTGCTCCTATTTTTGTGCGGAAAGCTTCTTGTCGATGTAGTCCCTTTTTCTTGCTTCAGAGAGACGAATGTCGATGGAGATGTTCTCGATGCGCTCTTGCAATCGTGATTGTGCGCCTTGCATTTGTCGTTGTAGATCGAAGATGGACGCTTTGGTGATGGAGTTGTTCACGCCGTCGTTGTTGTCGTAGACTGGAGAGGAAATGCCTTGCCTATCCATCACAAGACTCGAGCAAATATGAGTGGGAGACAAAGAAGAACTAGACCAAATGTACCTTGAACGATGTTGAAGATGGATCAATGATCATTGAAATGTGTAACAAGGAAATAGCACAATTGGTACCAATTCTTGTCGGTTCTCACACCTACACAAGTAAGGCTTATGGTGGAGCTCGGTGAAGATAGCGGCACAAAAATTCGATGCAAAATGTTAGCAAGAGTCAATAATGTTGAAAGAGATTTACAAATTTGCAAGCGAAACAAGTAGACCAATAGCAATGAAAGGTACACGGAAACACACACACGGATAGATAAATGGGGTCGTGCAACCAAGGAATGAGCACAAAATGTAGAATCCATGGAAAACGCTCGTGTTGCACAATTCAAGAGAGACGCTAGCACGATTGCTCTATTGGCGGATAGGACACTTGTGCACAACCTATAAGATGCAAAATATATGGACTTTTATCCCAAGTATGCTATGTATGTATGGTTCCCGGTGTTTCTCTCAGATGATCCAAGATGATCGGATATGACAATCTTATATGCAATGTGGTATGATGCTATGGCACTTGCTTACAAGCTCTTTGCTCTTTCTCTTTTGCTTAAAAGCTTTATTTTTTTTGTATGGCCACTTTTGCACAAACCAAGATAGCAATTGTATATATGTGGGAACAAACTTGTGTGCAAGATATGATAGAAAGATATACACCACGATGATATGGTATGTATGCTATGGTAAGTATAGATCACTAATGTGCACAAGTAACGTTGTCGGCAATACTCAAATGGCTAGTCTCGATAGGCAAGTAACGCAAAATGGGCTAGGGGTTAACAATGCAATGGCAAGGGGAATATACAATGGAGGGATACCACGATACCAAGATGATATGGAGGTTACCGTCCGTGGCGATGATGAGTGGTGGTGTTCTTGATGTAGAAACCAAGATGATGGAGACTCGTCCCTAAGTAGCCGAAATACCTTAGGAAACGGAAAAACCGCGAACTCAAAATCTCAAACGTCAAATGTCAAAATGGTGGTAGCGAAAAGCGGTGGTGGTTTGCACTTGGCAAAGTGGAAGTGGAATTATGGGCTATACACGTGTCGTAGTTGAAGTTGTCGTCCCTAAGTAGCCTAAACACCTTAGGAGACACAAGCCACAACTCAAACAAGCTCAAACAAAATTGGATTAAGCTTGGTGTTGGAAAGTGTATGGTGGGCAAGGTTATGCGGAAGTGGTGGTGGTGGTTGATAAAGAAGCAACCGTCCCTAAGTATCCTCAACACCTTAGGAGACTCGAATCGCTACTCAAATAACCAAAAGTGTGATATGGAACAAAATGGGTTAGGTTGCGGAAGTCGGTGGTGGTAATGCGGATGATATGGTGGAGGGCCTAGGCAAACTTGCCAAATTTTCAAACATTAGATGGAGTCAAATGGTGTTGAAACCTATCTATATGGATGGGGGATGTCAATAGCTACTCAACGAGCTAAAGAACGCGAAAATCGGACTCCGGATGTGAAAGTTATGATCAAAACGGTGAAACGGGAAAAACTGAAATCACAGGGGCCGGACATCCGGGGCTCGGGCCGGATTTCCGGGACCTGATGTCCAGAACAGCGCGCGAAAATGTGCTCCATGAGCCGGATGTCCGAGCTAATGGCCGAAAGTCCGGGGGTCGGGCCGGATGTCCGGGCCCCAAATCCGAGGATGAACTCGAGGAACTCGATTTTGGGGCGGAAATTGATGATTTCGGGGGCAAAATTTAATGGATTTCGTGGATGGAAGGTGGGGAAATTTGGAGAGATGCTAGATCCACTCGAAACCAAGCAAATCCATGGATCAAAATCAACAAAACATCATCAAAACCAACAAATCACTAAAAAAAATTGGGGGCTATTTTTGGTAGGGATTTTCGGATTTAGGACAAAATCAACAAAATCAAGCTAGAAAACACGGTGTAGGTGCTCCAAAAACGTGATCAACGTGGCTCATGATACCAAGATAATGTAGGGTAGAACCCTAGAGGCCGATCTTTCACGTTTGGAGCGGATCCCTACGAAGAACACGAGGAGGGGAACGAGGGAAAAACATGGGTCCCGTATGTCATCTCTGTCCCTCTTTCGTGTTCTTCTCGGACACTGTAGCTGCCGAACCAAACCTCTGTCGGATCAATCGATTCGATCAAACCTTGGCCCCTTGAGGACACGAGACTCCGCATAAACAATCTCAAACCCCTCCTCTTCTGATTTTTGCCAAAAACTCCATCTTCCCGTACCCTAGGGCGTCATTGCCGGAGACCGTCACCGCCTGAAGCTTCTGCTGGTGCATTTCGTCGCCACCGTCGGTTCCCAGCACCTTTGTTAACCTATTATTGATCGCCTCGAGCTCCTGTCTCGACCTCACTTCTTAGTTGCCCAGGGGTTTCACCGAACCGAGCGCTGCAACCTCGACCAGGAGCAGATCGCCCACCGCCCAAGCTCCAGCCACCCTCTGTCGTCGTTCCCGCTCTCCACCGACGCCGATGAGGACGTATTCCAGACCGCAGCAGAGCTCCATGCCCCGTACGATACCCTCTGGAGTCTAGAGACCACTAGAGCAGGAGCCACCGAGCCGCCCATGGCCATCGCCTCCAAGTCCGGTTGTCCTCTGTTTTCCGGTGAGCCATCCCCGTCCATCTGATCTAACTTGGACAACCTAGATTAGATCATGTTCCGTTTTTTTCTTCTTCGAAGCAGTATGCACTAAATAGCGGCCGACCATCGTTTAAGCCCAGCAACAAACACCATCTGGCCACTCATGTTGCGCCATGTGGCACGCCACAGCAGCCACGGCAGTTCTTCCCAGAACGTTATTATGGCGTAATTTTTCTTTGCAGATTCCATATAGATTTTTCATTTAGGTATATCTTGAGATCAATAACTTCAAATTCATCGTTTCTTTTTCCTGTGTACTGGTAATGACCAGGAGAATCCTGTAGCACATAAGTTTCACAATTTTTGCAATGTTTAAATTTGAATTTATTCAAATTTGAATTCTACCTTCCTGAAGCCATATCTTTTAAACCGTTGATCCAAATTAGTTGATTCTTTTTGCATTGTTATCCTAATAGCATGTACATAATATATACCTACTAATATGTTCTGTTATTTGAGTTTTATTTGAATTCCTTGATGTTGGCTTTATTGTGATTGTTATGTGAGTACGCTTGATTTATCGGTGCCTTCGTTATGGTATAGATTGTCCAGAGTATGAAGTGGATCAGAATTAAGCATTAGAGTACTTCAGCACCGTTCAAGGCAAGTTACACTTTTTGATTTTGCTCATCCTATATTCTGCTATGCATGTGTGATTTTTATGCAAAGATATGTGTTTGGTTTGATTTGTATGTTCTTTGTTGTCATATTCTGATATTGATTGTATTATATGATGGTGTGATCAACTTGCTATGGTATACGTGGGCATGTGTCTAGTGATCCATGAAAGTGGTGAGTTTTCATAGCCGTAGGCTCGGGATTATTAACTAGGTGAATGCGTCACTGGCAGAACACTCTATTGTCCCTAGAGAATGCGCCATTGAGAGAGCACACTTGAGGCGAGGTTTAGTTTTTGGAACATAAATCAGGTGAATGCGTCCTTGGCAGAGCGCTCTATTATTCTTAGAGAATGTGCCATTGACAGAGCGCACTTGAGAGATACTTCCGAAGTTCTTGTCATGTTTATTTAGAATATTTGGGGTTATCTTGGGTGAGTAAATTAGAGACGATTGTGAGTTCAGGTAGTGGAGGTAGGTGAATACTTTCTTCTCCCAATTAACTTGAGTGTTTTGTTTGTCATACTTTACTTGTGGATGTAGGTTTTCTATATCATATTGTGTGATTTGCCAATACAATCAATGTAACGACCCGAACGTGATAAGATTCGATGTCTCTGTGCTCACTGTGCTAGTCCCTGGATCGACTCGCTAGCACACACAGTACATATGAATATCAAATAACAAGTGCATCATTTACTATAACATATGAATATTGGGATGTTACATTCAATGTATTGACCCTTGTGGCTGCAACTTATCATGTTGCAGGATTTTCAGATGATCATTGAGATACAGTAGGGTCGCGAGTCTTCACTCAACATTTTCGCCAGTGGGCATTGATGGGACTCATCATCTATTATGCTACATTTCTGCTGTTATTATTGAATAAAGTTAGCTATGTGCTATGAGTTTGTAATACTTTATAAAGTCTAGATCATACATTATAGTAAATGATGCACTTGTTATTTGATATTCATATGTACTATGTGTGCTAGCGAGTCGATCCAGGGACTAGCACAGTGAGCACAGAGACATCGAATCTTATTAGGTTCGGGTCGTTACACACTAGGTACAGCCAAAGGGATATATAAACCATGAGGATTGAGTCGTGACTTAGCTTTTTGACATGTAGTGCAGCGAGCAACAAAGCGCTCAACATGCCGTCTCATCTTTGGCCAAAAGAAATGTGTAGCAATTACGCCCTCCGTCTTCTTCACGCTAAAGTGTCCCATTAATCCTCCTCCATGCGCCTCCTGCAACAACAAAAGACAAACGGAGCTAGCTGGAATGCATAACTTGTTAGCACGGAACACAAATCCATCATTAACGACGAACTTGTTCCATGTTCTTCCTTCTTTACAATTATGCAATACATCTTTAAAATCAGCATCATGCACATATTGATCTTTGATGGTCTCCAAACCAAATATTTTGAAGACAAGTTGTGAAAGAATAGTATAACGACGAGATAATGCATTAGCAATAACATTTTCTTTACCCTTCTTGTGTTTAATGACATAAGGGAAAGTCTCAATGAATTCAACCCATTTAGCATCTGTACGATTCAGTTTAGCTTGACTTTTAATATGTTTGAAAGATTCATGATCAGAATGTATAACAAATTCTTTGGGCCATAAATAATGTTGACATGTTTCTAAAGTCCGAACAAGACCATGTAATTCTTTATCATAAGTAGAATAATTCAGACTAGGCCCACTCAATTTTTCAGAAAAGTATGCAACAGGTTTGCCATCTTGTAATAACACACCTCCTAATCCAATTCCACTAGCATCACATTCAAGCTCAAATGTCTTATTAAAATCAAGAAGTTGGAGTAAAGGAGCATGTGTCAACTTATCTTTCAACACCGTGAAGGCTTCTTCCTGTGCGGTACCAGAAACAAAAGGCACATCCTTCTTTGTAAGCTCATTGAGAGGTGCAACAATGGTGCTAAAATCTCTCACAAAACGCCTATAGAATCCAACGAGGCCAAGAAAACTCCTCACTTGTGTGACCATTTTGGGCTGCGGCCAACTCTCAATAGCTTCAATCTTGGCTTTATCAACTTCAATTCCCTATGGAGTAACAACATAGCCAAGAAAAGACACTCGGTCGATGCAAAAGGTGCACTTCCCAAGGTAACCAAACAAACATTCATCACGTAGAGCAATAAAAACAGCACGTAAATGTTCCAAATGTTCCTCCAAAGATCTGCTATAAATCAATATGTCATCAAAGGAAACTACCACAAATCGTCCAATGAAAGCAGATAAAACTCCGTTCATTAATCTCATGAAAGTACTAGGTGCATTAGTTAACCCAAAAGGAATGACTAACCACTCATATGATCCAAACTTAGTTTTAAATGTTGTTTTCCATTCATCCCCCAATTTCATATGAATTTGATGGTATCCACTCGTCAAATCAACTTTGGAGAATATTGTAGAGCCACTCAATTCATCAAGCATATCATCTATCCTAGGAATAGGATGACGATAACAATAGTAATATTATTAATGCCTCTATAATCAACTCACATACACGATGTACCATCCTTTTGTGGCACCAGAATAATAGGAACAGCACAAGGACTAAAGGATTCACGTGTATAACCTTTGTCGAGAAGCTCCTGTACTTGACACATAATCTCCTTTGTCTCCTCTGGATTGGTACGGTATGGCGCACGGTTTCGCAGTAAAGCACCAGGAATTAAGTCAATCTGATGCTCAATCCCTCGAATAGGCGGTAATCCTGGTGGCATGTCTTGTGGAAAGACGTCAGCGAACTCCTGCAAAATTTTAGTGACAGCAGGAGGCAAAGAGGAAGGCACGTCCTCGAATGAAAATAATGCCTCTTTGCACACAAAAGCATGGCAAACAGATTTGCTGAAATCTAGCTCATCAATATCAGATTTGGTGGAAAATAAACAGGCACTTTTCTATTTAATTTCAGAAGCAACACTAGATGGTTTATTATTAGGCTTCATTTGTTGCTCAAATTCTTTTGCCACAATCCGATTTTCACTCTTATTCTTCTCTTGTTTTGCTTTATTAGCTCTATTAATATCATCTTTCAAAATGGAATCAGGAGTCATAGGAAGCAAAGTAATATTTTTATCCTTATGAACAAGAATATACTGATTGTTTCTACCAGGGTGTATAGAATTTTTATAAAATTGCCATGGTCGACCAAGTAATAAGGAACATGCTTGCAAAGGTACCACATCACAATCAACATAATCAGCATATGTAGAGATACTAAAATGCACACAAATAGTACGTGTTACCTTAACCTTGCCGCTGTTGTTAAACCATTGGATGCAGTAAGGATGTGGATGTGGTCTTGTGGTGAGAGATAGCTTATCCACCATCTCCATGCTAGCCAAGTTGTTGTAGCTCCCTCCATGTATGATGACGCACACAGAACGTTCCTTCACAATTCCCTTTGTATGGAACAAATTATGCCTCTGATTTTGCTCAGCTTGTGTGACCTGCACACTCAAAACATGTTGAGCAACTAAACATTCATACCTGTCAGCGTCTTTAGGAGCCACATATTGCATCTCATGATCAGAATCATATCCACCATGTTCTTCACGTGTAATAAGAGCCAAAGTCTCCTCATCATAGTCACTACCGAACTCATACGCACCATCCTCAGTAGCAATCATCACACGCTGAGATTTGCATTCTCTCACATAATGACCTCTTCCCTTATAAGGATGACAAATAATATCACTTGTGTGCCCAGTTGATGCCATGGAAAAAGAAGAGCTCTATGCTGGCCTGGCAGGTGCGCTCTTGGCAGATAGTGGTGGTTGTGCCTGCTTGCTTGTATCATGGCTGGAGGTGGCACCTGATGGAGGTGCTGGTGCAGTGGAAGTAGAAGATACACGCGGTGTCCATGATGAAGGTCGACTTGCAGAAAAGTTAGTTCACACCAATGCTTGTCGATCCTGCACTTCACGTTCAACTTTACAAGCAAGATGGAATAAACGAGTGATATTAGTATACTCCTTATACTCTAGAATGGTCTGAATCTCTCTATTTAATCCACCCATAAAACATGCAAGCATAGCTTCATTCTCCTCAACAATACCACATCTAATCATGTCAGTTTGTAATTCCTGATAATATTCTTCTACAGAATTTTTTCCTTGTCTTAAAGCTGCAATTTTTGAAGCAATTCACGTTGATAATATGGTGGAACCCAACGAGTACACATAGCAGTTTTCAAAGCAGCCCAAGTAGCTGGAATAGAATATAATCTACAATGTTTAGACCACCATAGACATGCAAATCTAGTGAAAGCACAAACAACAACAGCAACCCATCTCTCCTCGGGATATTGTAAACATGTAAAATGTTGTTCAACTTCTAACTCCCAAGTAAGATATACATCAGGAATGTATCTACCCTCAAACGGTGGAATATTCAATTTCAGTTTAGGAACATGGTCATGATCTCATACCTGAGGTGGTGGTGCATGCCTACCATTGCGAATATATACCTAAGGTCGACCTGCTGGTGGCTGCACGTAGTTCTGATTTTGATCAACCTCATCCTCGTAATAGAGCTCCACCTCTACAATTGCAGCAGGAGCTACAGAAGCATCAGCAGCCGTAGCAGCGGCGCCAGAATTTTGTCCTGGCTCAAGAGGAATACGCTGTGCTCGCCCTACTGTATCGCGGCGTGAAGCTGGTGGTGGGAGACATTTGAGTAATTCATCGAACTTGGAGTCCAACTTGGTGTCAATTGTCTTCTCAATGTCATCCATCTTGTCCATTGCCTTTCCAAAGCTGGCCATCACGCCTTCCACCTGTTGACCAAACATTTGATGAAACTTATCGTGAAGCACCTTGTTCGTCATGTTCTCCCAGTCAATCTCGTCGGCTTGTGGTCCTGCCATAGTTAGCAGCAATAGAAACAGACAAGAATATGATCCTACAGACTATGGAAAATGGTGGTGGTGGGGTGTCACAAATCCGTCAAGCGAATCTCAAATTCTTACCAGTTCTTACCCAGCAGCAGGTGGTGATTGGCAACCATTGTAGTCAAAACTCTCAAAGCTTGGATAGAGCGATTACTAGGGACAGTCAAACGCACAACGTAGATGTATGTGGAGCTGGGAAGGCTTATAATATGGTAGCAAAAAGGTCAGCAATAATCAATTCATAGATGCAAAGTTGAATAAACACTCAACGATGTACTGTGCTGGTCCTAGGCTAGACCGTGCTAGAGACGCGAGCCTAGAACATTAACAAAATCACGGCGCAGCACGTAATCAAGGGAGGAGCATACTCTGAATTTTTTTCTCCTTTTTTCACTTTTTTTGCACTTTTTTTCCTCTTTTTTTTGCTCCGCAACAATTTTTTTTCAAGAAAGTCTACAAATGGTCTAAAAATTGCCTAGTCAGAATTTTTGCTCCGCACTTTTTTTTTTGAAACTGGAACTATTTTTCTTACTGCGGGTAGCATGGAAGTTGGGGAGTTCGACTCTGTCATGACTCGGAGTATGGCATGATCTAGAAATCCAAAGTAGAGTAATAAATACTGGACTCGGACTGGTGGCGGAGATGAATCTGGTGGAAACTCGGACTTGTGGTGGATATATGTAGGGTGGTGGAACACGGACTGGTGGCGATTCTCTGATGGAGGTGGACTCGGCTTATCGTGATGGCGGTGAATATGTGGTATATGACAGCGGTGATGACGATGGTGGTATATGGCAGCGGTGATGACGATGGTGGTATATGGCAGCGGTGATGATGATGGTGGTATATGGCAGCGGTGACGACGATGGTGGTATATGGCAGTGGTGATGACGGTGATGCGGCGGCGATGTGACAACTTGTGAACAGAACTTGAAACTCTAAAGGACTAGACACTAAGACCAGCAACTAGACACGATGATGCAATTGGAAACTCAAGAATGCAAAACACTAAAAACATTATGCAAAGGCTCAGATTGGTTCGGATATGATGAACTAACCCTAATTTTTTTTGGCTTTTTGGCGGACTGTAGGTATGAAGAACAGACTCGATATAAACTACGAAAAACTCTAAAATCTCACCGAGCAACGTGAAAATCTGATACCACTTGATAGAGGCAGAGGTGTCCCATTTTTCGATGAGATGGTGATTATTGTTTTGGAGGAGTAGACTTTGACGATCTGACTACGTACGTGCGAGAACGTTGCGCCTTAGCAATCGCTAAACTAACTCTGAGAGGTTATTGACCACGCGGGAGCATGATCAACCTGACCACGAGGGTCTATTTCCTATGAGCAAACAAAGAACAAGAAAGAAACTAAGACTGCAATCTAGATATTGCGAATATAAGATGATAGCTTTATTGATCAAGATGGGGTTCTGTGACGTCTTGGTCTGGTCGTTGAACACAAACGAAGTACGTGAAGTTGCAGCTATGGCGAACTTTTAATCTAAACAAAACCCAAAGTCTAAACGACGCTCTAAGTGTTGTATATATGGAGGAAGAGGGGGGGAATTTCGTGGCCCTTGGGGAAGGGGTCTGAAGCCAACCCTATCTCTTGTTTCCCCACACATATGGACTCTAAAAATAGCCTATACTCAAGTATTTCGAAATTATATGGGCCTGGCCCAATAATAAGGTGAAAGCACAAGTGCTCCCTGGGTGATTTTGGTAGTTAATGTCAACATATCTCTTGTTGGACTAATACTTTTATCTAGTATATTTCAGATAAGTCCAACAGTGGAGTGGCATGGACAAGAGGATGTGGAACCCCTTCAAGATGCTAAGGATAAAGGATTGGCTCAAGCTCAAAGCTCAGGACTCTACATTTTCTATTTCAGTGATCCAAGATCACATTAAGTTTATAGGAAAGCGAATACTATTAAAAGGGGATGAGGTGTTGATTAATGGCTTGCTTGCTCAAAATGCTTAGTGATATGCTCCAAAGCCCTCAACCACTTTCTCATATCCACATATGTCCCAAACCAAAAGGCAAACTCGACACCACCAATATGATCCATCCAGCGCCACCGAGTTCATTTGACATAGCCACTTCCAGAAACCCTAGTCACTTCAGTCTAACCGATGGGATCTCGGTCCCACCGAGATGGGCATGCAAACTCCCTATTGTCTATTGCAACATTTTCGGTCTCACCGAGAATATGTAATCGGTCACACCGAGTTTGCTTGACAAACTCTTTGTTTTGGTTATTACCAAATCGGTCCCACCGAGTAGTGTAATCGGCCAAACCGAGATGAGGTTTTACCCTAACCCTTGCACATCGGTTCCACCGAGTTGATCATATCGGTCCCACCGAAATGCCTAACGGTCACATTATGAACTAAATCGGTCCGACCGAGTTTTCTAATTCGGTCCCACCGAGTTTGGTGAATTGTGTGTAATGGTTAGATTTTGTGTGGAGGCTATATATACCCTTCCACCCTCTCCTCATTCGTGGGGGAAGCCATCAGAACGTGCCTACACTTCCAGCATTCATTTTCTGAGAGAGAACCACCTACTCATGTGTTGAGGCCAAGATATTCCAATCAAACCATATGAATCTTGATCTGTAGCCTTCCCCAAGTTGCTTTCCACTCAAATCATCCTTCCACCAAATCCAATCCTATGAGAGTGAGTTGAGTGTTGGGGAGACTATCATTTGAAGCACAAGAGCAAGGAGTTCATCAACAACACGCTGTCTACTACCTTTTGGAGAGTGGTGTCTCCCAGATTAGTTAGGTCTCACTTAGGAGTCTCCAACAAGATTGTGGAGTGAACCAATGAGTTTGTAAGGGCAAGGAGATCGCCTACTTCGGGAAGATCTACCATAGTAAGGCAAGCCCTTCATGGGCGATGGCCATGGTGGGATAGACAAGGTTGCTTCTTCGTGGACCCTTCATGGGTGGAGCCCTCCATGGACTCACGCAACCATTACCCTTCGTGGGTTGAATTCTCCATCAACATGGATGTACGATAGCACACCTATCGGAACCACGCCAAAAACACCCGTGTCTCCAATTGCGTTTGCACACTCCAATCCCATCCCCTTACTTTCTTGCAAGCTGCATGCTTTACTTACCGCTACTGATATACTCTTTGCATGCTTGCTTGATATGTATTGTGAATGGTTAAACTTGTGCTTAAACTTCACCTCAACTTGAAAAACTTGAAAATTGCCAACTTTGTGTGTTGAGGATCTATTCACCCCCCCCCCTCTAGACGCCTCTTCTCGATCCTTTCAATTGGTATCAGAGCTTTGGTCTCCATTGCTTTGGTTTAGACACCATTGGAGGAAGATGGATGAGTCTACTTTGGGGAGTCTTAGACATAGAGTGCCTATACTTGATGGAGAGTACTTTCATGAGTGGAAAAATGAGATGCTTCTGATTTTCATTGAATATCATTTGAACAAGTACATTACTAGCCCTTGTGCACCTCATGTTGATCCTATGCATCCTACTTTTGATGAGTCCATTGACATGATTCACAATCTTAGGACTGTTAATCTTATCACTAGAGGTTTGCCTAGAAACTTGATTGGTTGCTTGCCTACTCTTGATTGTGCCTACACTATATGGAGATTTCTTGAGGAACAATTTCTAAACTATTCCCTGCAAAATCTTGATGAGATTCTTCATAAGTATATTGCCTTGATTAAGATGAATTCCAATGATCCTAAGTTTGGTAATTGTCTATTTGAGCTTACAAATCTTATGTGTGCCAAAGGAGATGTTGGAATCATTAGCAATATTATCTCCAAAGCTATTAGAATTCATAAAGACAATCATTGTCAAAATCATTTATCTAATGAATGACCCTCTCTAGGAATTGATCCACCACATTACGATGTTGAACATGGATACTATGATGAGGATGATGATAGTGACTATGATCTTGATGATGCAATGAGACACTTTGGTCTTATGGAAAATCTTCGCGGATACATGGCAGGAGGAAAGGAATGGGTCCTTGATAGTGGATGTACCGATCAAATGACCGGAGATAAAGATATGTTCGTGAGCTTGCTGAAAATGACGGCCCTCGAAAGTAAGTCACTTTTGGTGATAACTCAAAGGGTAAGGTGGTTGGCTTCGGTAAGGTGGCCATCTCACATGATAGCTCCATACAAAATGTCATGCTCGTTGAATCTCTTGGCTATAATCTGCTTTCTGTTTCTAGACTTGCTGATTTCGGTTTCAATGTCCTATTTACTAAAGTAGATTGCCATGTGTTTCATAGAGATAATCATAAAATGGTCTTTCCCGACATACGTGGAGGTGATCTATACATTGTTGATTTCACTAAAAAGGCTCAACCTAGAATTTGCTTAATTGCTAAATCTTCCAAAGGCTGGTTGTGGCATAGGCGGTTAGGTCATGTGGGCATGCGAAACCTTGACAAGATTATTAAATGTGATCATATCCTTAGTGTTAAAGATGTCATATTTGATAAGGATAGACTTTGCAGTGCTTGCCAAGCAGGAAAACAGGTTGGAGGAAGCCACCCCGTGAAGAACATCATGACCACAAGGAGACCGCTCGAGCTACTTCACATGGATCTTTTTGGTCCCAACGCTTATAAAAGTCTCCGTGGAAACTCATTTGGTCTAGTTATAGTTGATGATTTTTCAAGATTTACATGGGTGTTCTTTCTCGATGATAAATCACAGGTCCAAAAGATCTTCAAAAACTTCGCTAGGAAGGCCCAAAATCAATCTGAAGTGAAGATCAAGAAGGTTCACAACGACAATAGAACGGAGTTCAAGAACGCCAATGTTGATACCTTTCTTGACGAAGAAGGGATTTCACATGAGTTCTCGGCTACGTACACACCTCAACAAAATGGAGTTGTTGAGAGTAAGAACCAGACGCTCATTGAAATGGTGAGAATGATGCTTGATGAGTACAAGACGCCAAAGCACTTTTGGGCAGAAGTGGTGGAGACAACTTGTCATGCAAGAAATCACGTGTATCTTCACAAGCTACTCGGCAAGACGGCATACGAGCTCCTCACCGGTAACAAACCCCAAGTTGTATACTTTCGAGTATTCGGCTCAAAGTGCTACATTCTTGATAAGCATCATCGTTGTAAATTTTCTCCCAAATCTCATGAAGGTTTCCTACTTGGTTATGGCTCAAACTCTCACACTTACTGTGTCTACAACAATTTCACTCGAAAGGTTGAAGAGACGGTACATGTGAAGTTTCATGAATCTAACGGCTCGCAAGTAGAGCAATTGCCAATTGATGTAGGAGATAAAGACCCATCAGAAGCAATCCAAGACTTGTCTGTTGGCAAGGTCCGTCCAATGGAGGTGAAGGAGAGTACCTTGTCTGTCCAAGTGGAAGCTTCTACCTCACGACAAGGTGAACCAAGAGTTGATATGGAAGCATCCACAAGTGGGACACACCAAGATGAAGAGAACAAGGAAGTACACCAAGATGAACCGCATCAACCTCCTTCCCCACCACGACAAGAGAACGACAATGTCAACAATGAAGAAGGCCAAGAAGAAGAACAAGATGATGAAGAAGATGTTCCACCCTGATCAAAGCAAAAGCTCTCACGAGTTCGAGCAAGAGTTGCTAGAGACCATCCCGTCGAGCAAATCTACAATGATATCTGAACCGGGAGAATCACTCGCTCAAAATCTCGTTTGGCTAATTTTTGTGAACATTATTCATTCATCTCTAGCATTGAACCCTTGAAGACTGAAGAAGCATTGGAAGATCCGGATTGTAGACTAGGCCCACTCAATTTTTTAGAAAAGTATGCAACAAGTTTGCCATCTTGTAATAACACACCTCCTAATCCAATTCCACTGGCATCACATTCAAGCTCAAAAGTCTTATGAAAATCGAGAAGTTGGAGTAAAGGAGCATGAGTCAGCTTATCTTTCAATACCGTGAAGGCTTCTTCCTGTGTGGTACCCCAAACAAAAGGCACATCTTTCTTTGTAAGCTCATTGAGAGGTGCAGCAATGGTGCTGAAATCTCTCACAAAACGCCTATAGAATCCAGCGAGGCCAAGAAAACTCCTCACTTGTGTGACTGTTTTGGGCTGCGGCCAACTCTCAATAGCTTCAATCTTGGCTTTGTCAACTTCGATTCCCTATGGAGTAACAACATAGCCAAGAAAAGATACTTGGTCGGTGCAAAAGGTGCACTTCCAAAGGTTACCAAACAAACATGCATCACGTAGAGCAATAAAAACATCACGTAAATGTTCCCAATGTTCTTCCAAAGATCTACTATAAATCAATATGTCATGAAAGTAATACCACAAATCGTCCAATGAAAGCACGTAAAACTTCGTTCATTAATCTCATGAAAGTACTAGGTGCATTAGATAACCCAAAAGGCATGACTAACCACTCATATAATCCAAACTTAGTTTTAAATGTTGTTTTCCATTCATCTCCCAATTTCATATGAATTTGATGGTATCCACTACGCAAATCAACTTTGGAGAATGTTGTAGAGCCACTCAATTCATCAAGCATATCATCTAGCCTAGGAATAGGATGACGATAACGAATAGTAATATTATTAATGCCTCTACAATCAACAGACTTTCGTGATGTACCATCCTTTTTCGGCACTAGAATAATAGGAACAGCACAAGGACTAAGGGATTCGCGTATATAACCTTTGTCGAGCAGCTCCTGTACTTGACGCATAATCTCCTTCGTCTCCTCTTGATTGGTACGGTATGGTGCACGGTTGGGTAATGATGCACCGGGAATTAAGTTAATCTGATGCTCAATCCCTCGAATGGTAGGTAATCCCGGTGGCATGTCTTGTGGAAAGACGTCAGGGAACTCCTGCGAAATGTTAGTGATAGCAGGAGGCAAAGAGGAAGGCACATCCTCGAAAGAAAATAATGCCTCTTTGCACACAAAAGCATAGCAAACAGATTTGCTAAAATCTATCTCATCAATATCAGATTTAGTGGCAAGTAAACATGCACTTTTCATTTTAATTTCAGAAGCAACACTAGATGGTTTACACTTAGGGTTCATTTGTTGTTCAAATTCTTTTGCCACAATCTGATTTTCACTCTTATTTTTCTCCTGTTTTGCTTTATTAGCTTTATTAATATCATCTTTCAAAATGGACTCAGGAGTCATAGGAAGCAAAGTAATATTTTTATCCTTATGAACAAGAGTATACTGATTGTTTCTACCATGGTGTACAGAATTTTTATCAAATTGCCATGGTTGACCAAGTAATAAGGAACATGCTTGCATAGGTACCACATCACAATCAACATAATCAGCATATGTAGAGATACTAAAATGCACACGAACAGGTACGTGTTACCCTAACCTTGCCGCTGTTGTTGAACCATTGGATGTAGTAAGGATGTGGATGTGGTCTTGTGGTCAGAGATAGCTTCTCCACCATCTCCATGCTAGCCAAGTTGTTGCAGCTCCCTCCGTCTATGATGACGCGCATAGAACGTTCCTTCACAACTCCCTTTGTATGGAACAAATTGTGCCTCTGACTTTGCTCAGCTTGTGTGACTTGCACACTCAAAACACGTTGAGCAACTAAACATTCATACATGTCAGCGTCTTCAGGAGCCATGTATTGTGTCTCATGATCAGAATCATCTCCACCATGTTCTTCACGTGTAATAAGAGCCAAAGTCTCCTCACCATAGTTACTAGCAGACTCATACCCACCATCCTCAGTAGCAATCATCACACGCTAAGATTTGCATTCTCTGACATAATGACCTCTTCCCTTACAACGACGACAAATAATATCACTTGTGTGCCCTGTGGATGCCATGGAAGAACAACTCTGTGCAGGCCCGGCAGGTGCGCTCTTGGCAGATAATGGTGGTTGTGCCTGCTTTCTTGTATCACGGCTAGAGGTGGCACCAGATGGAGGTGCTGGTGCAGTTGAAGTAGAAGATGCACGTGGTGTCCATGATGAAGGTTGGCCTGCAGAAAAGTTAGTTTGCGGCAATGCTTGTCGAACCTGCACTTCACGTTCAGCTTTACAAGCAAGATGGAATAAACGAGTGATATTGGTATACTCCTTATACTCTAGAAAGGTCTGAATCTCTCTATTTAATCCACCCATAAAATGTGCAAGCATAGCTTCATTCTCCTCAACAATACCACATCTAATCATGTCAGTTTGTAATTCCTGATAATATTCTTCTACAGAATTTTTTTACTTGTCTTAAACGCTGCAATTTTTGAATTAATTCACGTTGATAATATGGTGGAACCCAACGAGTACGCATAGCAGCTTTCAAAGCAGCCCAAGTAGCTGGAATAGGATATAATCTACAATGTTCAGACCACCAAACACATGCAAAGCTTGTGAAAGCACAAAAACAGCAGCAGGAACACGTCTCTCCTCAGGATATTTTAAACATGTAAATCGTTGTTCAGTTTCTAACTCCCAAGTAAGATATACATCAGGAACATATCTACCCTCAAATGGTGGAATATTCAATTTCATTTTAGGAAGATGGTCATGATCTCGTACCTGAGGGAGAGCCCTACCATTGTGATTATTTGCATGTGGACGACCTGGTGGTTGTGGTGCTGGTGGTTGCACGTAGTTCTGATTTTGATCAACCTCATCCTCGCAATCTCCCGCATAATCATCCTCCGCATCAGCATCAGGAGCCACGGAAGTATCAACGGCAGCACCAACAGTTTGGCCAGGCTGAAGAAGGACATGGCTCGCTCGGCGGAGGGCTGTTTTGCTACGTGGAGGTAGTAGTAGTTGTTGTTGTTGTTGCAGTGGTGCGGCAGGTGTAGCCAATGGCGGAAGACGCGCAAGTAGTTCATTAAATCTATTATCGAGCTTTGTTTCGAACATCTTCTCAAGGCCAGTGATCTTCTCAATGGCCTCTTCAAAATTGTTCAGCACATCTTGCACCTGTTCAGTCATCATTTGCTGAAACTTATCATGAAGCTCCTTGTTCGTTAAGTTCTCCCAGTCAATCTCATCGGCTTGTGATCTTGGCATTGTTAGCAGCAATAGAAACACACAAGAATATGATCCTACAGACTACTAACAAGTGGTGGTGGTGGGTGTCACAAATCCGTCAAGCAAAACTCAAATTCTTACCAGTTCTTAACCAGCAGCAGGCGGTGATCGGCATCCGTTGTAGTCAAAACTCTCAAAGCTTGGATAGAGCGATTACCAGGGAGAGTCAAACGCACGACGTAGATGTATGTGGAGCTAGTAAAGCTTATAATATGGTAGAAAAAGGGTCAGCAATAATTAATTCAGATATGCAAAGTTGAATAAACGCTCAACGACGGTACTTTGTTGTTCCTAGGCTAGACCGTGCTAGAGACGCGAGCCTAGAACACTAACAAAATCACGACGCTGCACGTAAACAAGGGAAAAGCACACTCTGGAATTTTTTTTCAATCTGTTTTTTTTGCGCTCCTCTTTTTTTTTGCGAAAAATCACTATAATGGCGAGTGTCTCAAAACTCTTCCCAGGTTAAACGGACAAGATAGGCACAAAATTTTTTTAACTTTTGTTTTTGAAAATCAGGGCAGCGACGATGAAAAAGTGCGACAAAAAGTCACTATGATGGCACGTGGCTCAAAAGACTTAGAAAAGCCTAAAAATAGGATAGGGAAAAAATATTTTTGACTGCGAAAATTTTGGCCTAAAAACTGCCCGTGGGTCTCCAGACTATTTTTTCTTTTTTTTCCTTTTTTTCCGAAACCTACTCAGGCAAGGAAACACGAATCGGAAATTAGACGGATCTCGAAAACAAACCTAATATGAAAGTAACTTGGATTAGTGGTGGATATATGGTGGTAGGATATGGCAGCGGTGGTGGTATATGGATACGGATCGGTGGTGGTATATGGAAATGGATTCAGAGCGGTGGCGGATCAGCGGTGGTGGTAGATGGCAGGAGCGATGATGATGGTGCGGCGGCGGCGTGACAACTTGTGAACAGAACTCGAAACTCAAAGGGAAACTAGACGCTAAGACCAGCAACTTGACACGACGATGCAACCGCAAATTCAACAAAGCAAACACAGAAGAGATTATGCAAAGGCTCAGATTGGTTCGGATAGGATGAACTAACCCTATTTTTTTGGCTTTTTCGTGGACTATAGATATGAAGAAAAGACTCGATCTAAACTACGAAAAACTGTAAAATCTCACCGAGCAACGTAAAAATCTGATACCACTTGATAGAGGCAAAGGTGTCCCATCTTTCGATTAGATGGTGGCTATCGTTTTGGTCGAAGTCGACTTTGACAATCCGACTACGAACGTGCGAGGACGTCGCGCCTTAGCAATCGCTAAACCAACTCCGAGAGGTTATTGACCATGCCGGAGCATGATCAGCCTAACCACGAGGGTCTGTTTCCTGCAAGCAAATGAAGAACAAGCAAGAAACTGAGATTGCAATCTGGAAATTGCGAATATAAGATGAAAGCTTTATTGATCAACATGGGGTTCTGTGACGCCTTTGTCTGGTCGTTGAACACAAACGAAGTACGCGAAGTTGCATCTATGGCGAATTTTTAATCTAAACAAAACCCAAATTCTAAACGGTGCCCTAAGGGCTGTATATATGGAGGAAGAGGGGGGGGGGGATTTCGTGGCCCTTGGTGGAGGGGTCCGAAATCAACCCTATCTCTTGTTTCCCCACACATACGGACTCTAGAAATAGCCTATACTTATGTATTTCGAAATTACATGGGCTGGCCCAATAATAAGGTGACGAGCACCTAGATTAGCCTCGGGACAAAATTTATGAAGTGGCATCTTGTATATTTCGTCCAAGGCTTCATGCACCCATTATGGTGGCTTCAAAGTCCTGAAATCATCACTTGTAACTCCGTTCTTGTTCCCCTTGCACATGCCATCATCTCCATGCTTGTTCTTGCTCCAATTTTCATCCTTCTCCAAGCTAGGCCCTTCATTTGTAAGCAAAACAAATGTATCCAATTTAGGCAGCATCATATTCTCTTGAACATTAGAATCATTACCAAGAAACGAAAGTACCTGATAATTTAATTGGCGTGCGCGAGCTCTAGTAATTGGTCCAGTATATGTAGCAGTAGGGGCTATGGATGTTACAATGGTATTGATTTCCTCATCAACAACTTCAACATATAGTAAAGAAGAACAAGTCGACCTGACCTGACAGATTCAAAATATACTAAGGGAGAATAACTCGACCTGACCAGTCGACCACTAGAGAAGAGGATCATCTTAAAGAAGAGCAGAAGCAGATTGAAGATATTACAAGTATTTCAATACAATGTCGGTTGGGCACCCATGATGAATCAGAGTGCACAGAGAAATACTATTCTTTCCGGTCTCTCCATATGTGGCTCACATGCATTTCAAAACTAAAGTAGGAACATTTAGCTGACCAATTAAACATCTCCCAGTTTTACTAATATCAGCATAATATCAGATATGAATTTGTACAACTAAGCTTGTTTAGCTCGATGGGTGGAGAAGTGCTATTATGACACGAACCACGTAGGCTGATCGTGGTCATCATAAAATGGGGTAACCATAAGCATGATGAGTATAGTGTTGACCGTGGCAGTGGGATGGCAGATTTGAAGCTGCAAACCACGCAAAGGGTAGTTAGCAACCGATGTTTGCTTTGAAATAAGAACTAAGATTTGGTATGGACAAGAAAGTACAGTCAACAAGTGACAAAGAAATGCAATTCTGCTATCTCTCTATATGTCTCGACATGCATTTGGAAACTCAAGTGGGACCTTTAGCTAACCAATTAAATGTGTATGTTAACTAATATCAGTATCATATCACAATCATATTTGAACAACTAAGCTTTTGAATTTGGAGTGTTGTGTTGTTTAGCTTGAAGGGTGGAGTAATGCTAGTACAACAGAAAGCACCTACGCAGATCATAGTAGAGTAGATAAACGGGAAAAACCCTAAGCATCAAGAGTAAAATCAGGAAAGTGGAACTAGCTGGACCAGTGGGTGGCGCACATGCTTTTCGAAATGAATATAGGAACATTAGGTGACCAAAACATTCTTTGTTTTAGTGATATGAGCATCATATCAGATTCGTATTTCAACACGTAAGCTTTGGGTTGAGGTCTTGAGGAGCAGTGCTAGCATGACACGAAGCATCTACGATGATGGGAGTGAATATAAAGGGGGAAACCATAAACTTTATGAGTATAGTGCCCGTGCCATGGCGGAGGTGCAAACCAGACAAAGCTACTTCGCAACCAATGTTTGCTTTCAACTACCCACTACGATTTGGTACGGACAAGAAAAGTACAATAAACAAATTACGATCTATTTTCCAGGTGAGATCAATAACTTAAGCACATATGGGAGAGTACCACTCTCTTGCGACGCCGTGTAGGCCTCTGCTGATACGTTGAGGGTGCTGCGAGTGAGATGGCTGTCAGCAGCGGGGAAGAAGACTTTAGATGGCAGACGGCCGGGTCGGGGGATAAATCCTGTTGCCGTGGATGAGGCGGTCGTAGGAGCGGCAACGACAAGGTGGACCACAGCGCCGATGAAGCGATAGGATGCCATGAAAGGTCCTAGTCCAGCGCCGTGGATGAGAGACGTCCATCTCTTACAGTGGACGGCGGGGTAGGGGTAGTGGCTCCAGCAAGGTGCAGGATGGGGTGGTGGATGGAGGAGGCTGGCCGCAGTGGGGAGGTTGTCCTGGGGCTAACGGTGTATGAATGGGGAAATGGAAGGGAGGGGGATCTTAAACTTTGGGACGCACTTCTTTGAAATGTGGCAAAGTTACGAACTTATCCCCCGTTTAAAATTTCGGACATCACGTCGGTTGGGGATAGGACGGTAATCTCGCATCTCCCAAATATTTTCTGGTAACTATTTCGGGCGAGGAGAGGGTGTTTTGCCGCCCATGGTTGGCGCCCACGGTGTATGAACGGGGCTGACAGGTAGGGCGGTTGTGTCACGTCTGAGGGAAGTTACACATCTGCCCCTATTTAAAATATTAGCCTACATCGATTTCGGATGAGGAGAGTTTGTTTTGCTATGAATGGCGAAATGGAGGGAGAGACACATGTCTTTTGGACGAGCTTGAATCAAATGTGTTTTGCCGCCCACGTTTGGTGCCTGTCGTGTCTAAATCGGCTAAGAGGCCATCGTGTCATGTCTGATTGAAGTTACTAGTCTACCCCTCTCGACAACAGTGTAAATCCGGTCGATAAGGATGTCAAGTGTCAGGGCTAGACAGTAATTTCCATCTCGCCAACACTTGCTTCGGGCAGCCCACAAATTATAGTGGGTGTTTAGCCGCTTCGTTCAAAACTTGGGAGAATTAGCATTCATGTTTTCCCTGGTCCCTAGCAAACTAAATTCAAATCCAATTTGTATTCGATTATGAATATCCACAGATAATTCTACATTTTGTTATTTATTTCTTCAAAACCACAACAAAGATTTATTCCACCTTTATATATGATTATGATTTAGAAATGTCGTGATCTTCGAATTTGGTAGGTTGGCTACACTTTGAGTCAAACAGTTATTTCATCCAATACAATATGCTCACACAAAAAACAGTTCACCTTACGTCAATCATACAAGTACTGAGGATTACCTCACCTAAAATTTTTGGATCATTACAATACATGGACAACATAAGGGGTCTTGCAACATAATCCATTTAGAGACATGACACAACATGCGAGTACAATAATCTAATGACAATTTCAACTGGTATCTAAAGAAGAACATGGATTACCCTGGGCTTCAGATAGCACAAACAACAGGACCTCCTCCGTCTTCAAATGCAACATTCTTACTTCCTCCAATTCTTGGGTTGCTTGCATAATGCGTGCCGCTAATTCCATAATTTACAGCCTCAAGATAAAGATTACCTCATTCATGGCAGCCATACCATCTCTTTCTGCCTCTAGTAGAGCCTCAAGAACTATAATATCTGTGCTCAGACTGCTCTCCGACGGTGTTGCCTCTGAACTGCTACCATCTGGTAACATGGATGGCGCACTGCTTCCGCAAATAGATTCTGGGGTTGTACATTATGTCCTAGTGTGAACGGCATCCTGAAAGGTTTCCGCTGGACATAAGTAAGAGATAGTTATCGCATGATCCAGGCAGTAAGCTTACATGGTTAACGACATACGAATTATTGCCTAGTATGGCAAGCTATATTTAAATGGTTCAAAGCAGCATCAGCTGAAAAGAAATTAAAATGGTAAGATGAAACTAGGGATGTAAGTGGCAAATAAACGACATCCGCTAGTCCCATCTAGTTAGTTTTTGCTAGCTCCCTAGTTCAGTTTCCTCAAAAAACAAAAACTCTTTTGACCTATCATATCACTAGTGGACTTTAATCAGGATTAAACGGGACCCAGTTGACATCCCTAGTTGAAAGGGAGTGTACCACCGCTATATTTAAGTTGCCAAGGCATCTAAGCAGTTGAAATAATTTGAGAAAGAACTTAACAGTGTGGCCTCATATAAACTACCAAGACAGTCTTGTGATGAAGTTCAGAGGAAAAGTTAAGGACTCAAATGAACTAGGCATGTATTTCTTTATAATAGTACAACAGGCACTGCTGACATATTGGCCAACTCAGGTATAGCGTAACAAGTAACAAACAAGCATTCAAATCAAGCAATACAGCAAAGCAGACAACTGAACTATTTGTAATTCTATAGGATTACAGGTTGAGGGCACAAGCCAGGAAAGCAGCCCACTCGCATTACATTTCACATGTACTAAAACACACTGGCTTACCATATGTTGCTGTGAAGCCTCGCTGCTGTTGCAATGTTCTTTGAAGATACCGTCAGCATCCCGTGGTTGCAAATCTAGTTGTTGTAGTTTATTCTGCACCCTCTATTTAGGTAAAATTAGCTTTAATCTCATGCACTGGTCCGAATTGATCATCAATGGTTCATCTAAACTAGTGAAAGAAGGGTGTGTGCATACACGACAATATATCTGCTTCCCTCTATTTTTATGCTTGTTCGAGGTGCCAGCCCCAAAAGAACAAATATTTTGCTTGATGGGGTTGGCAGCTCCATAATTAATAGAAGCATCAAATTAATCATGCAACTTGGGAAGATCAAGAACACACAAACAAGTAATGAATAGAGGCTTGGAGTAGTGATGTAATAGCTAGCATCAGAAAATGTAGGGTAAAATGAACAAAAAGCAGCGGAACCACATGCTAGTTTGCTGATGTGTAATTAAGCATAGAGAAAAATGGAACCAACAGGTGGCATCAGAACAACACCATTATCATAAATATATCATGCAAGAAGTAAAATAGTAGGTAGTGGTACCTAGGAAGTACAGTAATACTAAGGACAAAACTAAAGCATATTAACTATATATGCACTGGTATGTAATTTAGCACATGTAAGATGTTCACTGCCAGAAGAATGGCCCTACAGGAGCAAGCAGAATAATGCGTCTCATGAAAAATTGGATGATGCCCTGAAGAAATTCAAAGGTGCGGTGCTTATGCTAAGAAAGTGAACATAGGCGCCAGCCGTTGGATAATAGTACCTGATTCTCGGCGGCGTATGAGTATCGTTGTCATACTTGATAGCTAAGGATCGTCGATGGTGCTCGTGTCGCGGTTGAGTTTGGGCCGGCTATCGCCGTCGCTGAAGCGGCTCCGGTGCTACGGTTGCGACGCCTGTCGACATGCAAGAAAGCTCATCTGTGGTAAGTGAACAGTTGCACGATAAAGAGAAAAACCAAAGGAGTACTAATCGAAATAACCTGATGAGGCTGTGGCGTTGGTAAAGCAGGGCCGGTGGAGTTGAATATGGCATCCATGGAGCGGGTCCGGTGGAGTGGACGAAGGCTTCAGCGGGCGCATTGTACAGTGCTTTCGGTGAGGCGGATCTGTTGCAACGGATAAGGGCTTGTATGAAGGGACAACGATGGGGCGGACGGGGGAGTCAGTGAAGGGCCTACACTGTCGTGGATAAGGGTGCCGGTTAAGCACATCCGGTGTGGTGGACCATGATGGCGGTCAAGGAGATCTGGAGCGATGGACAAGCTAGTCGCTGAAGCGGCTCCGGTGAAGTGGTGAGTTGGCAGTTGGGGGTTCTAAGGCACGAAAGGTAGATCCGGCGGGGTGTGAGGTCCACTGCTGCGGCGGAGGACTAGATTCGGCGGCTTGCCGTGTTTGGGTGGGGGGTCGGAGAGGGGAAGGGGAGGGGCTCTGGGGAAGAATGTTGGGGGCAAAGAGGGGGAAACAGTGGAGTTACCAAAGCAGCCTTTCTCCGTTCATGTGGCAGGGGTAAAATAGGAATATCACTGGGCTAAACTTTCGGGTGCAAGATATTTCGATGTGAGCGGGAAGTTTGAAAGCTTTTGGCGCCTGAAATTATATTCTGCTGTTGTACGGCCGACTATGATATCATGGCCGAGAATTTGTTTGTTTTGCACACCAAAAAAGTGCAAGTTTTGAAAATCAATGTCTCCAACTCGAAACTTAGATTGTCCATTCAATTCAAATGTGGATCATTGAGCTAGTACAAGCAAATACCATCATACAGTCCAATTCAAATGAAATTCCAAATGTGTTTACCCTAAATATGATGACAAAAGAAAAATGTGTATGTGTATGAATAAAGTGGATGATTATAAAGTTTGAACATGCCCGTATGTGTATATCTCTAGGTTTGATATATGAATTTGAAATCATGAAATCCCAAGTTAAAAAAAGTACCTCCGTTTAAATGAATTACAAAAGCTAATGATGGAGTCGAATTCCAAAATTTCAATCTTAGGTTTGTAATTCTGGTACATCAAGGATCTCATAGTCCAAACTGTGAAACAAATTGATCAACCATGAGTGCACACACTATTGACCATGTATATTTCAATTACGCTAAGTCCCTTAAATAAAGACACTTCACTCTTTATCTGAAGCCACCCCCCCCCCTCGTCGCCCCCACCACACACACAAAGAGAAGTCGTCCTCTCCCCAAACACCAACACACGAGCACATTAACACCCCTCTCTCTTCTAAAGTCCGGACCCCAATATAGGTCTCTATCACTTTGTCTCTCAGGCATGCACACATCTCTTCCCCCACTCTCTAGGTCTCCCGGCATCTCTCTTTCCCAAGCACACGCACTATGTAGAGTGTATCTTTCCCATACACACAAAACGTCGCCCCCAAACGTCTATCTCCCTAGTTATGTGGTTCTCGCACACTCACCTCACACAGCACCCCCACTGCAAACAAGCACACTTTGTCTCCTTGTGCACCACTCTCCTCTTTCTATCTCTCCCACATGTGGATCCGCCCCAGCTCCTTCCTTGTATACATATATGTCGTGACTCTTTCCATAGCTCCCTAATGTATCATCGTTCTCGATCTCACACATTGTTCTCTACACCATCTATTCTAGATCTCTCATGAAGTCCCTATCACACACACGATGACTCGCTTCCCTTGCGTCCCCGTACATAGGCCAATTTCGAACAACATCAACATTGTCTCCCTATCTATACGCCATTTATGGACACAAACGACCCCTCTCT
>NC_041381.1:272620645-272667147 GCF_002162155.2 Triticum dicoccoides | reverse complement strand
TCTCTCTCTCTCTCTCTCTCTCTCCGTCGCTAGCTCTCTCTCTCGCTCGCTCTCACACCCCTCTCCCACACACACTCGATGTCTCTTCCAAATAGTCTGCTCCCACAGCCCGCACCCATGCTATCCCGCTACTACACATGTCACACCATTCCCCCTTCCCTTATACTAGGTTTACATCATTAGTTGGTCTAATCCACATGCACACACTCCCTCTCACACACAAATGCGCGCACAAACACACACAGACACGCACAAAAACCCATTTATCTGGATCCTCATCTCTCCCCATGTCCGCATGTGTATCTCACACACTCTCTAATTTTGTATATGTGTCTCCACGTTACACAACACAAAGCCCCATGTACATGTCTCTATCCTCCACACACATAGACACAAAGAATCTGTTATCATTGCCTCAGTCTCTAGACATATCACACGCACACTATCTCTCTCTCTCTCTCAAACACGCTCAACAAGGGTTTCCCCGTGAATAACTTACCGTCTATTCATCAACAGTCGTGGCAGTACGGCGAACACGAGACGTGAAAAAGAATAAATCTACACCTCTTAGACCACCTAGTATGACTACTAGGACTAGAACAAGCCAAAAAGCGCGCCGCCGTCACCCCCTCCTTATCGATGACGGGAAAACCTTTGTTTTACACAGTCGAGAAGTCATTGTGCTAAGGCCCCACATGCTGAGGCGTTGAATAGAATGTAGATGCTAGTTTACGGAAACAAGTATCGATAATACTTTTGTATCTCCATACTTATATTTCTTCTCTTATAAAAAACCGAGTTGGTGATGAAGGTGCGCGTGCCATCTTGCAATATAGACCGTCCGATCTATATCTGACGGGTGGAAGTTAAACTAAAAGATACCCATACCCCTCTCCACATTTGCAGACAAGGCCTTCCCTCGTTCATCCTCATTGTTGAGCAATTAAGAAAGGAAGCCTCTGGAACAAACTGGCCTGGTGGCCGCTGCCGGCGTCGTCAATCCCCATGCCTCCGCTCAGTCCGACCACCAATCACCACTACGCCCCACTCCTCTTCACCTTATCTCCTATTTCTCGAGATAACATTAGTTTTTACACATGGGATTACTCCCGCATGGGTCAATCACAACAAGTGTTTTATAAAAAATGCACCTTGATGTTTCGTGCAATGCACAGATCTTGCTAGTACTCGTACAGAACACTAAGTTGGTGATGATAGTGTGTCTGCCATTCGTCGTTTCTGACCATTAGATCTACATCTAACGACTGTGAGGTAAGTTGTTTCCTTTTCTCACCAACATCCCACTTGTCTACCAATTTGCAAAAAAACCCATAATTAGTATCTTAAAACCAACCACATCCCTGCCTGATCTCACCAAAACAGCCCAAGGAATATATTCTAATTGAAACATAATATATCTCTAGTGATATATGTACATCAAAGCTAGAGTGTTTTGTATCAAGTTTGTGAATAAGTATTATTCTAATTATGATTCGTTGCAACGCACATCATTGCTAGTATTTCCAACCATGCAAAAAAAATTCCTAGTATTTCCATAGTTTGGATTTTCCATCAAGATATTAGTCACTCATGGTTGATATTTACTTTCAATCATGTACACATATGCACTATGTAACTAGCCTTTCTTATTGGCTTCCAAAGCTTAACTTTCACTCCTACTTACAATATGTAGAGTATTTACCAAAAAACTACCACTTTCAACCAGCCCTAGGAAGAATCTGTTGTACAAAAAAATAGCAAAAACATACCCAAAATTTCTTAATCCATGCCAAAAACTACTACCTAGTACCGATTAGGTTCATTTAAACCCATTTATGACAGGGTTGGCCCACACGTCCATGCTGATGACGTAGCTTAAACCAACACATTTTGTTTGATCGATGGTCGCGAGGGACCCACACCTGACCTTCTGTCCTGTTATTCCTCCTCAAATCATTATTTTTCCTGAACATTACTTCAAACAGTACTGATGCGTGTTTGTCGGTGGTGCCGGTGATGAGCCAGTTGGCCGCCGCTCCGCCGAATGGGCCGGACGCCGCGCTGGCCTCCGCACGAGATTGTAGGCTGGCCCGAGCATGACTCACGAGCGAGCAAGCCGCTGCGCTGGCCTTCGCTCGAGCTAGATGGTTGGCCTTAGCATGGTGTGCGTGAGCAAGCCACCGCGCCGCCGTGCCAATCTAGCTAGCAAACCTTGCAGACAAGCAGCTGAACGAAGCTATCTTGGCTAGCTAGCGGCCGGGAGCGCTGCATGGAGCTGGCATCCGAGCTGCCGCAAGATGGGCTCCCCACCGCCGGCAGTATTGACCTCGCCTTCTGCTGGCGGCGGTAGCAGTGTCCCATGGCCGATGATGACTAGGTGGATGGGCCGGAGGTAGGAGGTCGCTCAGGGATTTTTGTGCAGACTGACATGTAGGTCCCACAAGTCATAACGCCCCGTCGAATAGAAGGCATTGACTTAATGGGTGACATGGGCCCTGTTTGGATACTCTAAGTCAGAGGTTAGAGTTAGATTCTAACCCCGAACTAACTCTAACCAATGTGGTGTTTGGATGGCAGGATTAGATTGACAACAAATGCTCTTTCTCACTCAATTGGCCGAGAGTTGCGCTGTCTGAGGCAGACGGGGACGCGCCCGGCAAGGAGCCGCATTGGCCTCTCACGCAGCCCGCCAGCCGAATCCGCCATCCCTGCGCAAGGAGCCGCGCTGGCCGAGGATAACAGGGACAGGACGCACAAGGAGCCGTGACTGCTTACCGGCGGGCGGACGGGCCACAGGGAGGTGACGAGGTTGGAACGGTAGGATAGGGCGAGGCTGCTGCCGGGAGAGCGAGAGAAGATTTTGTTTCTTTAATGGTCTCGGGAAGAACTAACCTAAATAAGCACCCCTTGGATGGTTAGTTTTTTTGGGTGGGTTAGATGCATCTAACCCAAACTAACCCTCCCTATTTGGATATTTTTGGGTTAGTTGAGTCCAAACTAACCCAAACTAACTCTAACCTATGTATCCAAACAGGGCCATGGGTTTAAACGTGTCTATAACGACACTTTGTAGAGTAGTCGTTTCTTGGTAGGGATGGTTGGTAAGGGCATGTACAATGGTTGATAAGGTAGTGTTATCTTAAGTCTGCCACTTATGCAAGTGGTACTAGTTTCTTGGCATTATTAGTGGTTTCTTGCATTATTAGGGGTTTCTTGTAAGGAACGATGTACTACTAGCGACAAAAGGCGATTCTAGGTTGCGTTGTACTCCAACGAGTACTACTAGTGGTCGCGGGAGTGTATACCTCATTTTGTGGGTTCGATCCCAGCCGAACACACAGCGGCCTTTTTTTAAATAGTAACTTCGCTGCGAGCCAATATTTTACATGGGTAGTTTTACTTTTGAAGTCAAACTGATGTGCGGCACCACAATCTGGGTGCACTGGATAGCCTAGCCACGTGAATGGGTTTTCCTTCCCAGCATCTCGTGGCTCGCGTGCTCGCCCTAGCCACACCTCGCTTGCAACTTCCTCATCAGCTAGTAGCATATTTAAACTAGCACCTCCCAATTAAGCCCGAGGAGCCGGAAAAGCTTGGGCGGGGCATTGGGAACTATGCAATATGGCTCTATACGTAAAGTGCTCTACTACTACTCTGTAGCTTGTGGCATTGCACACATGGACTTTACTCCAATATCGGCTCTAATCCCTCCGTCTAGGTGAATAAGTCATCTTAGGTTGTGCACCGTGACCAAGGAGGAGGGGAAATAAGAGACTTAATGTTTATTTTCTAATTAATAGCATTGCATGCAATGAACTAACCACTGCATGTCGTGGTTGGTAGTCTCAAGTCACTGAAAGCATGCAAGCCCCACATCTCTTATTGGTTGATATGTCAAGAAACAAGAAACGAGGTGGGAATTAGTGCACCACGCCTAAGTGTTTTGGGATTATTTGGTTTTCGTAAGGTGACTTATACACCTAGATGGAGGGAGTATAAAAGAAATTCCTCTTGACGTGTTTTTTTTGAAACGAAGGCAAAAGCTTTGCCTCATCTCACTCGTAAAGAAGGAACCACTAACAAAGTTCGACGAGATCCATTGCACCTCCACAAATGGAAGCGAAAAGCCTAGTCTCGTTGTATAAAATAACTCAAATATTCTGCCCCTACAGTAACCGTCGCTGATAAACAGGCTGCTAGTGTGTGCGTGAGAGGAGCGGCTGAGTAGGCCATCTACGTGAGAAGAGCGGCTGAATAGAGCACTGAGAGTACCCACTAGGCCACCACGCAGGTGTACTTTCCCTGCATTGATAGTACAACGATGGTTCTAGAGAATAGTAGTACCCTCCACTTCCAACTGTAGCTCCTTGGCCCTGAGATTCAAGAATTCAAAACTGGTGCACTATACTAGAAATACAGTACATCGCACTACTAGTTGAGAAAGTAGTACTAGTACTGCTATAGTATGAGTACGTACCGAAAATTTCTTAATCCATGCCAAAAACTACTACCTAGTGCCAAAAATTTCTTACTAGTGCTATTATTTACAGTAAAATGCAATCCCATAACGTCCCATAATGCTAGTACTAGTAGTAAATAATAGCCTCACCCCTTCGCTAAGGAACGATCTACAGTTGGAAGGGACGAGGCCATGCGGTTACTACGCCATTATCTTCTCCTCGCCAGTTCCCCTCCACCCGAAGAGAAGGTAGTTTGTCGCTGCTCCCATGGATTCGCCAGGCGGTTATGCTCCTCGTCAGGGCTTGGAGACCTTGGACGACGATCCTCTAGAAATCGCACGCCGCTCTGACGTCCTCACCGCCGCAAGACTCGGTGCTTCTTGCACCAACTTTTTCAAGACGGTGCTTAAACAAGCTTGGGAAAAAGGCCATGCTTGTTGGTCTTCCATGCATCCTCGAGGAGAAGATTCTTCTATGGGACAATCCTTCGAACAGTCCACCGCTCCCTGGCCATGGTTGCATGTTGACTCCGCTAGAGTTGCCGACATTGAGAGGTAGTTGGATTTTGTCCGATGAGCAGGTCAGTAATGGAGTTTGATATTGTATTACTTAGTTATTCCATTTCCATCCCGTAATTTATCCACTACCCACCGTCTTATATATAGGTCTGGGTCGGTGCCAATGAAGATTGGCTTGCATACCTCCGGCCGGATACCACCATCATTTTGCAGAACATCGATAGCAGTGCGGCCATACCCGTAGACCCCTTCTCCACCATTGGGATCAGCCTTCTGGACTAGCTGGGCTTGAATACGTATGATGATGCCTACATGAGATTGAAGAATATAGCAATTGCAAACCCACCAACAAAGCGACGCGGCTATGACGATTACTATCTCATCGCGGTGTTCGACATAAGGATTGCCATCAATGCAAGAGGCAGTAACGGCAGAGGCCTGCGCATGTTGGCGGTGGTAGATTTGTACCCCTACACGTTTGAAGACGTCGTGCGCCATCTAGGCCGCATCTTCGTGGTGACAATCCAGGGGACTTGTTTCATCTGGTTGCCATCCTACGGTACGGGAGATTACAAACGGAATGCACAAACCATCATTTGCATCCCTAATGGTACTCCATTATTTTCCTGGGACCGGTCATCCCTTGATCAAAATAAGATCGCCGATTCTAGATGTACATTTGCATCCGCGATTCGGTCTAACCTGGAACCTTGTAGCTGACTTTGGCATATTGGGATCAACTATCTTAGCAGTCGTTACCCGTGGTACCATTGATGTGCAACATGGTCCCACAATCTACCACGATCGTACCGTCACCACCTACCCAGGTATTCCATTTTTAACCCTCTCGCCTTCTCTTTCATTATTGTACTACATACTAGTACTAGTAGGAGTACTTTTTACCTTGGAGGACGCGTATAACTAGCTAGGCCCTTGAAGACTTGAACCCACTAGCTGCCACCATTTTTGTTTTTCCATGTCTTACTATCTCATCCATGTAGCCAAGAGTGGCTATATATAATAAGCCCGTTATTTTACTTCCTCTATACCAGAGTAGTACTATTTGCTACACAGTATTACTGACCGCCATATTTGAGCACAACATTATTATGCATGGACCTTGACTATGTACGTCACCATGTGTCCAGATCTGAGATGCCGCGTGTACCAGATGAACGGCGCCGAGTTCGACCGCTGTGATGCTACGTAGGTGTCGAGGAACACTCTTGGAGAGTACTCGCTTTTCATTGGGGACAACTACCCCATTATGAAGCGGATGCTACCTTCCGTGCACGACACGGAAGGCCTGCCGTTCATGAAGCATGGTTGTGTCTTCAGTGCGCACTGCCGGATGAACAACATGCGGGGACACGCTATCCCTAATTTATGCCGCTTCAGCTTGGATGAGTCTCCATCGTGTGGAACCAGACTAGAAAGCTGCGACAATGATTCCCGTTGCCCACCGCTATGGATCGTGCCATCCATGGAACACTTGGGACTGGAACCTGGAGGACGACATGTAGCCCATCTATAACGTGTAAGTGGAGTACGGTAAATTGTGAACGGTAGCGCTGTGAATATATGTAGACTAGTTGTGCACAAATTTATCACATAAATTGGAGATGAACTTGTGTGGCATACTGGCATTTGTCCTTTAGAATTTATTACTAGTGAATGTGTTATGTGTACGTACAACTTGTGTGGTTGTTGCATGGCTCCAACACGCTTTTTGAGGAAAAAAAGGTGGCACAGCTTTGGATATAGGTGACGTGGTGGCATCATACAGTAGCATCGTTCACTATAGTTGTAGTACACTCATACTAGGACGACAACTCCTATAAAACCTTGTGCTTGGCTCTTTGCCTCTTCAGGAGGTTCAATAGTTCGTACTCGTGTGAACCTTGCACTTGGCTCTTCGCCTCTTCAGAAGGTCCAACATGATGATACTACAGTATAATATGCTTCTGGCAATCTGACACCGATTGAACTGCTGCACGTCCATCGCGAGGGCGAGGGCGAGGGAGAGGGAGAGGACGCTATAGTCAAAATCCTCTCCTCGTCCTTTGAGCCACCGCGCGCGTGGGCGAGGGAGAGGCGTAGTAAGCAAGCTTCTCCTCGTTCGGCGAGTTGACGGGACACATCAAAGAAGTACTAGTACTAGTCCATATTGCATTCTTTCTGGTTAATATGGCTTAATTTGAAACGAGAAAAATATACTGGCGGTCAACGTATGTAACAATACGCTCTTTACGGTCACTATATATAGTTTTGCGGTGATTATACAATCACTAGCTCATCGTAGAGCATCGTATTGCACCCTACTGACCGGCCACATAGTCGACGTGGCACTTTGTTGACTGGTTAAATTGTCACCTGGTTTCTGGGTCCCACCTGTTAGTTGTCAGAGCAAAGAAATCAGTTAAACAAAACCTTATGCAGGCGCGACAGGAGTCTAACCCTTGCGCGCGAACCACCCTCGCTGTGTATGTGAGTGCATGCACGTGTACTCCCTCAGTCTTCCTACAAAGAGTGTACATCGGCTAAAAAACAAAGAGTGTAGTACACTACACTTCCAATGCATTTAGCCTTTAATATAAATCGATATTGATTGACTAATGCACCAACTTGTGCTCTAGGTATAGGCTACATGCATGTCTATCCTTAATTACAGCATGCAACGACCTTCATTTAATCTTCTTCTCTCAATGGTCGCATGCACACATAAGTCTGCTACTTTTGGGCATTAATTATGCCCTGGTCAATGTGTAAATCTCTAAATGTACAGTCTTTCATGGACGTAGGGAGTAGGTTGAGCACTTGAGCGTGAGGGTGTGTGTTGCGTCGTGTGCTGTGTGCCGCATGGGTGCGTGAGTGTTGCGTGCGTCCATGTGTACGTGTGAGTGTTGCATGTTGCATGCATGCATGCATGCATGGGGCTTACTCCCTCCCATTGACATGTTCATATTTCAAGCTTCCTCTGGTCCCACCATATGGTGATACTCCCTCTGTTCCCAAATACGGAGTAAAAGCCTCCCTTTGTTCCCAAATATGGAGTATTTGTCTTTCTAGAGATTTCAACAAGTGACTACGTACGGAGCAAAATGAGTGAAGTGAGCATAGAGGCATAGGGATACTGTAGAAAGGAAGTCTTCGCTATCCATTATTCCCCATCTCGGTCAGAGAGAACTATTCAACTAGTCTATGCAGTGAAGTGACAATACAGGATGCAGCAGATGGGACACTTAATTAATAAGCTGAACCAGCGTGTTGGTGTTACTAAATCAGCCTCACCCAGTAATGCCATCATGTTTGCCAGTAGAGCACGCTTCCGCATATACGCCTATGCACCTCTGTCCTCCATTAACTGACATATGGGCCCTCTTGTGGTAAATCCACATGTCATCGGTGTAACTATTTACACTCCGAAGGACGGTATATCCTGGTAGTAGTACTAGTAGAATTGAGATTTCATGCACTTTCTTACCTGTCTTCCACTCTTCTTCCTCCTCTCTTCCCCATCGTCGGCCGCACACCATTTCCCCCCGCTCGCTGCTCGCTCGCCCGCGCCTTCTTCCTTGGTAGCTCGCGCATACCATATCCCCCCGCTCACTGCTTGGCCACACGAGGAGAAGCTTCTTTGCTCGCCCACCCGAATCCACTTCCCTGCTGGCTCGCATGCACCGAAAACCCCAATGGCAGAACCGACTGACATGTAGAGCCGTGATTGGAATTCCCTCCCCGATGTTCTCTTGGAGCAGATCTGTAATCGTATGGACCTACTCAGCACCGTTCGTCTGGCCGCATGCTCAGTGTCTTTGTACCATCTACTCGTCTGCAACCGGCCGACTCTTTTCAAGACACCCTGCTTGTTGATGCCCAATCCTCGCAGGTGGCCCAGACACCGACTTGACGATCCTACGGAGGTTGCCGTGGTGCCCCTCGACATGCTACCACTACCCATCCACCTGTCCTTCATGTGCGGCCACTACTGGGCAGGCATGAAGGCCAACTGGATCGTCCTCATTCACCAATCCGGTAGTCCGTGGCGTCTCCTGGATATCTACACCCAGTGAGAGATCACCCTCCCATCGTTGGATTCCACCGCCATCGAGCCTCGCGGCCCGCCGGACACTCCTGCCTACTACGCACGAGACGCATCAAGCTTTTGGCTCGACCTCTGTTTGTTGAAAGTTGCAATCTGCGAAGTTCCCACACCATCAAAAGACTACATGGATTACAAGCTCATTGCCTTGTTCAACATGGGATTAGTCTATCTGGAATCCGGTCGCCATACATGGTTATGGCTCATCGTCAATCCTATTGAGGCAACATTTCTGTCTGATGCTATAGTGCATGATGGCATCGTTTACGTGGTCGACGCACAGAATGGCTGCCTATACTGGTGGAATCTATCATCGTGTAATTGTTCTATATCCTCTCATCTTTACCTTATGAATACGACTGCTTATTCATTGTTACAAATTTAGAATAGATAGTATGTCTATAACCACATCATTGCTATATGTTCCTCTTATTTCCTAGATTTTTATGACCACACATGTTATTGTTAGAGTTGATATGAGAACAAATAGCATCTAATGATTGTTAGAATAGATATTATGAGCATAACATCATGATTGCTATATGTTACTCTCTTTTCCAAGATTTTTATAACAACGCATGTTATTCCTTAGAGTTGATATGAGAACAGTAGTAGTAAGTGCTATGGTAGAATTGTGACGCCCCTGGTTCAATCATACACTAATCATACACGCAAATGTGTACGATCAAGATCAGGGACTCACGGAAAGATATCACAACACAACTCTAGACACAAAATAATACAAGCTTCATATTACAAGCCAGGGGCCTCGAAGGCTCGAATACATAGCTCGATACACAAGAGTCAGCGGAAGCAACAATATCTGAGTACAGACATAAGGTTAACAAGGATGCCTTAAGAAGGCTAGCACAAACATCAACGATCGAAGAGGCAAGGCCTCCTGCCTGGGACATCCTAACTACTCCTGGTTGTGGACGGCCTCCATGTAGTACTATCCGTCAGCGGTGGCATCTGGCTCCAGGGATTCACCATCTGGTTGCATCAACCGGAAAGAAGAAAGAAGGGGGGAAATGGGTAGCAAAGTAACCGTGAGTACTCATCCAAAGTACTCGCAAGCATCAGATCTATACTAAGTATGCATTGGTATCAAAAGGAAGGTTTGTATCTGCGGACTGAACTACAGAATGCCAGAATAGAGGGGAAAGGCCTAGCCTATCAAAGACTAGCATCTTCAAGTAGATCCAAGTATCTTGCAGCATGTAGAAGTGTAAAGAATAGCAGTTTGTAAATAACAAACATGTTGTAACAATAATGCCCAGAGATCCTTCCTCGACTCCCTGCGAGAAAGCAATCCCGGAGCCACATATCTCAAGTATCCATTTGTAGTTGTATAAGATCACGATTTAAGTCTGAACGTCTGCTACCGTGGACACGGCTATTAATAGATAATCTTCCCTGTAGGGGTGCACCATGTTTTCCAACACGCTTGATTACTCTGGCCGAACACACTTTCCAGGGTCATGCCCGGCCTCAGAAGATCAACACGTCGCAGCCCTACCTAGGCTCAGCAGAGAGGTCCCCGCCGGTCTACATCCTAAGCACTCCGGGGTCTGGTCCCATTGACCGTTGCACTCTAGATCATTGCGCGCAGGGCGATCCAGGCCACCTCCACTGGGGCGCCGACCAGGCCGTGCCGCAATGCTGAACTGGACGTATGACAAAGATTCGGCTGATACCACAACGTCGAGGCCCATAACTATTCTCGCATGGTGGTTGGTGCGTAAAGGCCAAAGGCCAACTCAGAACAAATACCCAAACCATAGTGTATTATTAGCTTGTGGAGACGAGCAGAGACTCACGATCGAAGTGACCCCGTCGCCCCGTCTCATGGACTTACGACAAGGGCCCAGAATGCTCGGCCGTGCCATGTCATTATCTTGCGGGTGCTCTCCGGGCCCGCCCGACTTTCACCAAGGTCTCAAGTAAAGTCAATTGTAACTGTGTGTCCAAACATCAAGGGGAAAAGCCGAGGAATCACCCACGGAGGATTCCACTCGGTGTAACCATCAAGGTGAACGTAAGAGGATCCACCCTCGAGGTTCACACTTGAGGTGTTGCACGATAGAGCCGTATCGGGAATGGTGAAAGAGGAACCACCCTCGATGACCATGACCGAATAGCTACACTACAGAATTATCATTAGGAGTGCGTTATGAGGGATCACCCTCGGCACTCGATAGTAGCTCTGTAGAGTCGAGCAACTAAAGGGGCGTGATGTGATGTGAGGTGTCAGGCTCTGGTCCTCGATCACGTTGATAGAGTCGTCGAAGATGAAGCAGGGCAACAAGGACAAGGTGGGGTCACTGACGGATCACTAGCCAACCTATACTAAGCAGTTTAGGATAAGCAGGTGGGTAACAATAAGCAGGTACAAAAGCAGGCTATGCATCAGAATAGGAGCAATCAATTACAGTAGCAAAATCTAATGCAAGCATGACAGAATAGAATGGGTGATATCGGGATGATCAAAGGGGGGGCTTGCCTGGTTGCTCAGACAAGAAGGAGGGTCGTCATCGACGTAGTCGATCACAGGGACATTGATACAGGGCTAACCCGGTGTAGGCCGATCTTTCATGTTTGGAGTGGGATCCCTCGAAGAGCACGAAGAACACGGGGAAGAACAGGGAGAAATCACAAGGGAAAACACTCAAGAACAAGTCCAATCACACATCCACTAGACAATCAAACACACAAGATCACAAGGTACATGAACAACAAAGGGAAAGATACAAGGTAAGGTTCATCTCCAAGAGGAGGTCTTGATGATATCCTAGACAGATCTTCCCACGAGGGGGTCCTGATGATATCCCGCAGGATCTTCTCCAAGATGGAGGTCTTGGCCTCCAATGGAGTAGTGGTCTGTCTCTCTCTCAAGGGTAGAGATAGGTAGGAGCAAAGCTCACATACAAATGAGCTATCACTTTGCTAACCCTAGAAAGGAGGTGGAGGTGGTCTATTTATAGTCTAAGCCACGAAGGGGTAAGTGGTAGAGGGATACAAGGCCAAAGGCCCGCGGCTGCGCACACAGGCGTCAGACATCCGGTGGGGGTCGGACATCCAAAAGCTCGGGACGGTCCGGACGTCCGGAAGACTTCGGACTTCCGTAAATATTGTTCTGTCACCGTGGCACCGGTCGTCCGGTCGGTGTCGGTCGTCCGTGCGCTGGGACTTGTCAGACGTCCAGCATTCGTCGGTCGTGCGGCCGCTGTAGCTTTCGTCGGTTGGACTTTTGGGCTGGCTGGAGCTCCAGGCGTCGGACGTTCTGTGTTGTCCGGTCGTCCGGTGGCTGTAGATCGTAGCAGATCCGTTTCTTCCGTCTTCTCTTCCATGCCTCCCTCGCGGATGGTGTAGTCGTTCCTTGGCGCTTGCACTCCTCCTTGACATCCGTGAAGCTCCGACAATACCTATGCATGCACACGGGAGAAGTGTCAAGTAGTACACCATCCTCGAAGGGGTCAAGTGAGCACGTGTAAAGGAGAAGATTCACCTTTATGTATGAGAAGTAGAGGTCGCACGTGTCACTTGCCAAATGGACTCTTGACATGGTGATGACTGTAGGATGCTCCGCATTATCCCCTCCCCCTTGGAAAAGATCCGACCTCGGATCGAAAACCAAATCACCATGGGAAAGAGATGGTGGTGCCGTGTCGAAGTTGTCGATCACCAAGCACTCATCATCTTGAATCTCGAAATAGGCACTCTCCAATGTTGCACCGTCTTGTGATTCCTTCAAAAGGAGCAAATAGAACAAACACTTGGAAAAACAAATGTGGTTAGCGTTAGTGCAAAACCAAGCATTCAAGAGGTGTTTCACCAAACAAGTGTTGTCATCAAGCATAGCATAGGGTGTGACAAAGGATTGTGACATGGCATGTAAGCATATGAATTGAGCAAAATCAAGGTCATCATGGAAACAAGCATGTAAACGTGTGGTAGAGATGCAAATATGTGTGACAAGAGCATAAGCATCTACCTCAAGGTCATAGCAAGCATGCATAAAGGGCTCGACAAATGGTCGATGGTAGGCATAGGAATCATTCACAACACCAAATAAGATGAGATGTCTAAACACATGGGTCAAGTGCAAGACAATCCAACCATAATGTGCATAGGGTGTAGTGAATATAGTGTGGCACTCAACACAATAGAAAGAGCAATTGTCCATCATGTGTGAGGCAATCAAGTGAATCATGTGACAAGTAAAGGGACATGGCATATGTGAAGAAATGATATTGGTGCAACCAACCATATGATAGTAGTAAGTAGTCCAAGAATTGGATGCAACACACAAGGTATATATGTCATGGAGCATGGAAATGTGGCAAACATGGTTGAAAGCAATATCTCGAACATGCGTGCAAATGGTGCAAGCAACACATGAAGTATGATCCACAATATACAAGTTCAAGAAGGATGTCACCTTGAAGGCGTCTGCATTCTTCACAATGCCGAAGTGGAAGCAAATATGGTGTAGAAGCGATATGAGGCTCGCTCTCAAGAGCTCGAATGGTTAACTCATGTGAAGTGGAAGTCGACACAAAGTCCAAGTATCCTACACATGCATAAAACAAAACAAAGAAAGTATGCGCATGGTAGACAAACACATCATCCATCATGATGGTTCTCATCTTTTGCACAAAACCATTAGAAGCACAAGTGCATGAATAATATGATGCAACAATGGCTAAATTCATGGCACTAGGTATATGGTGCAAAGAAGTAAGACAAGCATGCTTCACAAGAATTATGTCAAAATCTCCAAATATATGCGAGAATGCTATGGGGGCAATCTCATGAGCAAGAAGAGAATCATTGTTGCACTCAATACATGGCAAATCATCTAGCATGAGAGAGGCAACACATGGAGATATATGACAAGAAGCAATATGAATCATGTGCAAAGCATATAGATGGTGATGCAACATAAGCAAGCATAGTAATCAAGTCTTGCAAACTAGTGGAGCGAAGATGCAACACACTAGAGTAAATCATGGCAATCATGTCATGTGAGCAAATAATAGGCATAGGGAATGCACATGACATATCGGAAGCACGAACACAAAGCAAGATGAAAGTATCATCATAGGAATGGTGCACAAAAGGAGCATGGCAAGAACAAGCAATATCTCCACCAAGCTTGCAAATACACATACAAGTACTAGAATCAATCATCATGTGTAATGCAAAGCATGGGTCACAAATGCATGTCGAAGTCATAGGAATGAGCATATCATGCAAAGTGAACATGGAAAGATGGGCATATGATATGTAATGAACAATAACCCATAGCCAAGTGAGGGCCATGTAGAATGAATGCGCGACGTCTTTGCGCGAAGAGAGCGGTGGGAAAGACAATCCATGGGATCCCAAATCATCGTTGCTCTCTAGAGCTCGTTTTGTCAACTCGTGGGATTGCGAAGTTGACAAGTATTCATGGGTACCTACACAAAAGAGACACAAACCAAAGGAATTGTGCGCGTGGTAAATGTACACATCATCCATCATGATGTGTATGTGCACGTGTGAGTTAGCACAAGATAAGCATCACTCAAAGAAATTTGATGGATGGTATATGAACATGTCATTCATCATGAAAGAATAGTTATTATGTATGACACGATAGGGACACAAATTGAGAATGCAAGTATATGGCACATCAATAGCATTTTCATTCAAGGGAAACATATGGTGCACATAATTATTGGGATCATGCAATGGATGGGATGTATCAAAATCTCCTAACATGTATGAGGAAACTATGGGGGTCTCCTCATGAGCAATAGCGGAAATATCATATGGAGAAAATGGACAACATCCAAAACAATGCATATCCGAAGCTAGGTGGTCATGGCATGGCATATGAGATAAATGATGCAAAGGGAGCATATCAATATCATCACAAGAAAAACAAATGTCAATAACCATGGGCTTGTCATCTATGCCATATGTGCAAATCGGGTTTATTTTAATGGCATATGCATAGTCACTATGAAGAGATTGCAAATAAGACATATGGTTGATCTCATGCATAGCATATGACAAGTCAAGCGGATTATCAAACATGATGTGACCTAAAGAATTCTCACAAGAAATCCTATGTAACATGGCATCACTACTAATAGACTCCACATGAGAATCGTCATGTTCATCATAAATGGGAAAATCATCACATGGGGAAATCATACTAGCATGAAGCATGGTACTAGGTGGATCAACATCATTAAAGCATCAATCTCAAGAATGTCCACTAGTGGGACTAGAGCATCACCGTCACCTTTGTTACCTTTGTCATTCCACTCAAGTGGTGTAGGTGAGGTGGGAAAACCAAATGGTGGTCATCTTCATCTTGATGGAACCATGTGGGGGGTGCATCATATTCCACCATGGCCATCGTCTTGTCCAAAGGGAGGACGAAGTCATCACGGATCGGCGCGTCATCATAAATGGGACCTAGCACCAAATGAGAAGACGCAATAGAGGTATAGGTCAAGTCGTTAGTGTTGAAAGTGGCCTCACATGACCTATCAACTATCTCACTCTCGCTATGTGGTGGTTCACTCACTCCCTCAAAATAGGTGCACTCAAACTCACGTATGGTGGAGTCACTCATCTCACTCAAGTGGTGGGGGTTGTGGCTCTCCTCACATGGGAAGTGGGGCAACTCGTCATATATGGGGCTAGTGGTGAAGTCACTCTCACTCTCAATATGGTGGCAAAAGTCACTCAAGTCATCATACGTCGACGTGGTCAAAGGGAAAATCCCATGCTCAACCATCTCGTCATCGTCGCCATGGATGAAGGCTGAAGATGGCATATCATCACTCTCGCCTCCAAAGATGGAAGCATCATCCTTGCTCGCCACCTTGTCGCTCGCCTCCAAAGCTTGGTCCTTGAGGGTCTCCGTAGTCATACTTGCCGCCGCACCGTCTTGAAAAAGAGTCGTGGTAGACTCGACACCATCAATGCCACGAAGAGGGGTGGCGGTGAAGTCGAACTTGGGAGCCTCGTCTTGGAGCTCATCGGGCTTGGACATCTTGGTGGTACTATCCTCATGCTCGTTCTCATGGAGCTTGGTCACCGCGAAGTTTGCTTGGGGTGGAGAAGCCTTGGCCTTCATGAGTTCTTGTTCCGCCTTGAGAGCACAAATGTAGTAGTCGTCGATGGACTTGTAGTTCTCAAGGAAGATGGTCTTGGAGATGTCGTTGTGCAATCCCATCATGAAGTGGAACTTCATCGAAATGGGGTCGTCCACGCCGGCTCGTTGCAAGGCAATCTTCATCTCCTTGAAGTACGCGTCGATGGACTTGGATCCTTGGATGGTGTTCTCCAATTGGCGTCGAAGTTGTTCCATGTAGGTTGGAGGCACAAACTCTCGCCGCAAAGCTCTCTTCCTCTTGGGCCAACTCATGTCGTAGTACTCCGAAGGTGTGTGAAGCCACCAAGTTGAGGCGTAGTCGTGGAAGTTTCTTGTGGCGCACTTCACTTGATCTTCGGGAGGAACTTGATGTAGCTTGAGGTAGTCGTCCATTAAAACTCCCACTCGAGATACTCCTCGGGTTTGTGAGTCCCATAGAAAGGAATCGCGTGGTCGATGTCGAGGTCGTAGTAGCTCGTGGAAGTCGCGGACTTGAGCTTGGGGAGCTTCTCTTACGCGTAGTCTTGGGGTGCTTGTTGGCGAAGATGCCGTATGTCCGTAGGCGAAGATGCCTTGAAGTCGCTTGACGAAGATGCCAAGGGAGATGGTGAAGTCATTGAGCGGTGGTTGATGTAGAGCTCTTGACCTTCACGTTCTTGGTGGTGATGGTGTCGATGCCGATGTGATCTTGCCGGAGGTGGTAGCTCGGAAGCATGTGCTCTTGAGCGTATTCTCGAAGATGAGGAAGATCGCTTGTAGGACTTGATGAGGGCTTTGATCTCCTCCATTTGAGCATGCATCTTGGCATCAGAGTTGTTGTTCGTGGCATCGAACTCGTTGTTGTTGTTGTAGACCGAAGGTGAAATGCCTTGCCTATCCATCACAAGACTCGAGTAGAGGTGAGTAGGAAATGAGATAAACAATACCAAATTACCTTTTCCCAAAGTTGAGGATGTATCCCGTTTCACTCAATGTGAGATGAAAGAATAGTGGAATTGGTACCGGACTTGTTCACTCACACCTATCAAGTAAAGCTTATGGTAGAGCTCGGTGAGGATAGTGGCACAAAAATTTGATGCAAAATGTTAGCAAGAGTCAATAATGTTGAAAGAGATTCACAAATTCACAAGCGAAACAAGTAGACCAATAGTAATATGTGGCACACGGAAACACACACACAGATAGATAAATGGGGTCGTGCAACCAAGGAATGAGCACAAAATGTGGAATCCACGGAAAACGCTCGTGTTGCACAACTGAAGAGAGACGCTAGCACGATTGTTCAATAGGCGGATACGACACTTGTGCACAACCTATAAGATGCAAAATGGATAAACTTTCTATCCCAAGTATGCTATATATGTATGGTTCCCGGTGTTTCTCACACAATGATCCAAAATGATTAAGTAGGATACCATATGATATATTTTGATGCTATGGCTATTGCTTACAAGCTTGTTGCTATTTCTCTTTTGCTTAAAAGCTTATTCTCTCTTCTTTTTTTGTATGGCCACTTTTGCACAATGCACAAACCAAGATAGCAATTGTGTATATGCGGGAACAAACTTGAGACACAATGGATGATATGATACCAACATGATATGGTATGTATGTTATGGGAAGTATGATCACTAATGTGCACAAGTCACCTTGCTGGCAATACTCAAATGGCTAGTCTCGATAGGCAAGTAACGCAAAATGGGCTAGAAGTTATCAATGCAATTGCAAGGGGAATGTACAATGGTGTCGTCAAGGTTACCATCCTTGGCGATGATGAGTGGCGGTGTTCTTGATGTAGATACCAAGATGGAGACTCGTCCCTAAGTAGCCGAAACACCTTAAGAAACGGAAAAACCGTGAACTCAAAATCTCAAATGACAAATGTCAAATGGTGGTAGCAGAGAGCGGTGGTGGTTTGCACTTGGCAATGCGGAAGTGGGATGATGGGTTATGCGAGTCAATGTTGAAGTTGCCATCCCTAAGTAGCCGAAACACCTTAGGAGACACAAGCCACAACTCAAACAAAATTGGATTAAGTTGGGGTGGAAGTGTATGGTGGGTAAGCCTATGCGGAAGTGTTGGTGGTGGTTGATGAAGAAGCAATTGTCCCTAAGTAGCCGAAACACCTTAGGAGACTCGAATCACTACTCAAACAACCACTAATACTATGGCAATCAAAATGGCTTAGGTTGCAGAAGTCGGTGGTGGCTATGCGGATGAGATGGTGGTAGCCCTAGGAAAAGATGCCAAAATTCACAAAATTTGATGGAGTCAAATGATATTGGTGGTATTTTTGTTGGATGGGGGATGTCAATAGCTTCAAAACGAGCTAAAGAACGTCAAAATCGGAGTTCGGATGAATTAGTTAAGGACAAAACAAAAATCAGGCGAAGTCTGAAACTACAGGTTACGGACGTCCGGGAAAGCTCGGATGTCTGGTCGTCGGACGTCCGGGAAGGTCGGAAATCCGTAAATTCACCTCGGGTTAGGGGTTCTGGTCGTCCGGGAAAGGTTAGACATCCGGTGCTTCGTGGGGGTCCGAACGTCCATAAAACGCCGGTCGTCCGGTGGGTCGAGGTCAACGCGAAATTTCAGATCCGGGACGCGATTTTGGGCGGAAATTGGGGATTTTGGGGTCAAAATTGATGAGATTTCGTGGATGGAAGATGGGGAAACTTAGGGAAATGCTAGATCCACTCGAAACCAAGCAAATCCATGGATCAAAATCAATAAAACATCATCAAACCAACAAATCACAAAAAAATTGGGGCTATTTTTGGTGGGGATTTTCGGATTTTGGGGAAGAACACAACAAAATAAGGCTAGAAAATGATGGGAGGGACTCCAAATACGTGATCAACGTGGCTCATGATACCATATGATACGGGGCTAACCCGGTGTAGGCCGATCTTTCACGTTTGGAGTGGGATCCGTCGAAGAGCACGAAGAACACGGGGAAGAACGGGGAGAAATCACAAGGGAAAACACTCAAGAACAAGTCCAATCACACATCCACTAGACAATCAAACACACAAGATCACAAGGTACATGAACAACAAAGGGAAAGATACAAGGTAAGGTTCATCTCCAAGAGGAGGTCTTGATGATATCCTACACGGATCTTCCCACGAGGGGGTCTTGATGATATCCCGCAGGATCTTCTCCTAGATGGAGGTCTTGGCCTCCAATGGAGTAGTGGTCTCTCTCTCTCAAGAGTAGAGATAGGTAGGAGCAAAGCTCACATACAAATGAGCTATCGCTTTGCTAACCCTAGAAAGGAGGTGGAGGTGGTCTATTTATAGTCTAAGCCACGAAGGGGTAAGTGGGAGAGGGATACAAGGCCAAATGACCGCGGCTGCACACACAGGCGTTGGACGTCTGGTGGGGGCCAGACGTCCGGAAGCTCGGGACGGTCCGGACGTCCGGAAGACTTCGGACTTCCGTAAATATTGTTCTATCACCGTGGCACCGGTCGTCCGGTCGGTGTTGGTCGTCTGTGCGCTGGGACTTGTCGGACGTCCGGCATTCATCGGTCGTCCAGCTATTGTAGCTTTCGTTAGTAGGACTTTTGGGCTGGCCGGAGCTCCATACGTCGGACGTCTGGCGTTGTCCGGTCGTCCGGTGGCTGTAGATCGTAGCAGCTCCGTTTCTGCCGTGTTCTCTTCCATGCCTCCCTCGCGGATGGTGTAGTCGTTCCTTGGCGCTTGCACTCCTCCTCGACATCCGTGAAGCTCCGACAATACCTATGCATGCACATGGGAGAAGTGTCAAGTAGTACACCATCCTCGAAGGGGTCAAGTGAGCACGTCTAAAGGAGAAGATTCACCTTTATGTATGAGAAGTAGAGGTCGCATGTGTCATTTGCCAAATGGACTCTTGACATGATGATGACCATAGGATGCTCCGTATCAGACATCAGCATCGGTCTCGAGGTCTACCGGAGAGAAGAGGGGGCAGGAATAGTAAATACATAGCAGGCAAGTGCATAACAGGACAACAGATAGAGCTAGACGTGTTCTAACGCGGTGCTACACGCTACCGGTGAAAGGTGGAAACATCCGGGAATGTTTTCCAGGAGTTTGGCATTTTCAGGCAAACGAAACGGAGAGTGAAGGTTGCATGTTTGCTATGCTAGAGGCATGTGACAGATGAACGGAGAGCGTATTTGGATTCGTCTTGTCGTTCTGAGAAACTTTCATGTATAAAACTTTTTCATCCGAGTTACGGTTATTTTTCTATGAATTATTAAAGTTTTAACAATATTCTAAAATTATTATTAAATCTAAAATGGGTTTATTGCATCAGTATGACGTCATCATGATGTCAACAGTCAACAGAGTTGAGCAAAGTCAACCCTGGCCTGTGGGGCTGTTCTGTCATAGTCTAACAACTAATTAACAGTTTAATTAACTAATCAAGTTAATTAGGTACTAAACAGAGTTAATTAAGTTAATTAAGTACCTAATTAATTAATTAATTAATTAACTAATTACTTATTATTATTTTTTAAAATACATTTTATTTTATTTATTTATTATCATTTCTAACAAGACAGGGGCGTGGGCCCCACCTGTGATCTGCCTAGGGGGCCATAGCGGGTGCTGGGCGTCGGATGTGGGCGCTTGGGCACCAGCCCGCTTGGGCACACGCACAGGGGCGCGACAGCGGCCACAGCAGAGGCTGGTGGCGCTGGTCGGTGGCCAGGGGCTAGCTAGGACGGCCGTTGGCACGGGGGTGCACGGGAGCGTGGGCCGAGCGACGGGGAGTGTGAGCCAAGGTTCCGCCTCGTGGCGGCGGAGTTTCGTCCCGTGAGCTTGCTTATGATATTTTGCAGGGTAAAGGCCTTCATATAGCAGAAGATGGGCACCAGAGGGCCACCAGGGGGCCCACGAGACAGGGGGCGCGCCCAGTAGGGGGGCGCCCCCCACCCTCGTGGCCAGGGTGTGGGCCCCCTATGGTACTTTCTTTGCTCAATAATTCTTATTAATTCCAAAAATGACTTTCGTGGAGTTTCAGGACTTTTGGAGCTGTGCAGAATAGGTTTCCAATATTTGCTCCTTTTCCAGCCAGAATCCCAGCTGCCGGCATTCTCCCTCTTCATGATAAACCTTGTAAAATAAGAGAGAATAGCCATAAGTATTGTGACATAACGTGTAATAACAGCCCGTAATGCAATAAATATCGATATAAAAGCATAATGCAAAATGGACGTATCAACTCCCCCAAGCTTAGACCTTGCTTGTCCTCAAGCGGAAGCCGATATCGAAAAATATGTCCTCATGTTTAGAGATAGAGGTGTCGATAAAAATAAAATACGGACATGAGGGCATCATGATCATCCTTATAATAACAACATATATAGATTTTGTCATATGATTTCTTATGCTCAAGTAACAATCTGTTCACAATGTCAAGTATGGATCAGAAACTTCATTGAGAACTAACAAACTATAATCTCAGTCATTGAAGCAATTGCAATTTATCATAACATCAGAAAGAGTCAAGAATAGAGCTTTTCAGCAAGTCCACATACTCAACTATCATATAGTCTTGTACAATTGCTAACACTCACGCAATACTTATGGTTATGGAGTTTTAATCAGACACTGAGAAAGATAGGGGCTTATAATTTCGCCTCCCAACGTATTCACCTTTGGGTGATGTCAACAATAATAGTTCATGCTAACTTACATCCAATTGGATATATATATATCAGGATCTTTCCAACACGAGGTGCTTGCCAAAGGATAAAATGAAAAAGGGAAAGGTGAAAATCACCTTGACTCTTGCATAAAGTAAAGGACATAGAGTGAAAGATAGGCCCTTTGCAGAGGGAAGCAGAGGTTGTCATGTGCTTTTAGGGTTGGATGCACAAAATCTTAATGCAAAAGAACGTCACTTTAAATTGCCACTTGTGATATGAACCTTTATTATGCAGTCCGTCGCTTTTGTTACTTCCATATCACACGATCGTATAAAGCTTATTTTCTCCGCACTAATAAGTCATACATATTTAGAGAGCAATTTTTATTGCTTGCAACGTGACAACTTACTTGAAGGATCTTACTCAATCCATAGGTAGGTATGGTGGACTCTCATGGCAAAACTGGGTTTAAGGATAATTGGAAGCACAAGTAGTATCTCTACTTAGTGCAAGGAATTTTGGCTAGCATGAGCGGGAAAGGCAAGCTCAACATGTTGGACGATCCATGACAATATACTTTAACTGAGATGTGAGAAAACATAACCCATTACGTTGTCTTCCTTGTCCAACATGAACTCTTTAGCATGTCATACTTAATGAGTGCTCACAATTATAAAAGATGTCCAAGATAGTATATTTATATGTGAAAACCTCTCTTTCTTTATTACTTCCTATTAATTGCAACGATGACCAAAACTATGTTTGTAAACTCCCATCAACTTTTATGCCTCATACTCTTTATGTGTGAAGTCATTACTATCCATAAGTTCAATATGAACTCTTTTATTCTTTTTATTCTTCCTATTTTCTCAAGATCATAGCAAGATAGGAAAGCCCTTGACTCAACACTAATCTTTTTTATATAGCTCATGGACTCGATTACATAGAAGGATCACAAAGCAAGACTCAAAACTAATTCATACCAAAACTTTATTCTACTAGATCAAGATATTACTAAAAGGATTGAACTAAGTAAAATGGTAAGATAGGAGTGTGATGGTGATACGATAGCAGCGCACCTCACCCAAGCTTGGCAGTTGCCAAGGGGAGTGCCCATACCCATGTGATTATGTCCTCGGAGCTGGTGAAGAAGTTGTTGATGATGTAGGCTTGTCGTCCGTCTTCCAAGGCATAGGCTCACCATCATAGAAGGATGATCGAGTCTCCAGGATCCTCAAATCTGTAGCCAAACTTATCCTCTTGAATCTATATTCATACTCACAGATTTGGTTTTGCAGGTCATACATCTGGGCTTGGAGGTGCTTGATTTTCTCATGAAGCTTGAAGATGGTCTCCCCAATGTTCTTGGCATCCAGCTTGTGGTTGTTGGTGAACTCCGCGATCATCATCTGGTTGGCATTGAGTCCATGCTCCACCAACCCTTGGCACTTGAAAACTTGTTGTTCCATAGCTTCGAGCTTTGTCTCCATGCTTCTGGTCCCTCCACATCACGGATGTGCAGCATCCCCTCGCGCATCTCAATGGTTTGAGGGTGTTGCAGCACCTCCGCAATATCGGGGTTAATAACCCTCTCAAAAAACTTGTCCTTGGGAGCGCTTGGAGACGTCATGGTGCTCTAGATCTGTCAGAAAAACAGCTTGAAACAAAGACAGAAGATTTTTGCGTGATATAGTGGTCAAAACCTTCGGGAGATTATATAGTGAATTTTTACCGACCAAAAGAAGTAACGTGCAAGAAAACGGAGTCCGGGAGGCACACAATGTGCCCACGAGGCAGGGGGCACGCCCAGTAAGGGTGGGCGCGCCCTCCACCCTCGTGGAGGCCTCGTGTCCTTCCCAGATTACTTCTTGCTTTCCTAAATTCTTAAATATTCCGAAACGGAGAAAAAATGCCATTAGAATTGTTTTGGAGTCGGTTCACTTACCGTACCACATACCTATTCCTTTTCGGAGTCTGACACGTTCTGGAAAGTGTCCCTTATGTATTCCTCCGAGGTTACGGTTTCAATGATATTAGTTTCAACATTTATAGGATTACCGGAGATATAATGTTTGATTCTTTGGCCGTTCACCTCCCTCGGACTTGTGCCCTCGAAGTTGTTGATTTTTATGGCACCGGAACGATAGACCTCCTCGATAAAATAAGGACCTTCCCATTTAGAGAGAAGTTTTCCTGCAAAAAAACTTAAACGAGAGTTAAATAGCAACACACAATCACCTACGTTAAACTCACGCTTTTGTATTCTTTTGTCATGCCATCTTTTAACTTTTTCTTTCAACAGCTTGGCATTCTCATATGCTTGGGTTCTCCATTCATCAAGTGAGCTAATATCAAATAACCTCTTCTCACCGGCAAGTTTGAAGGCATAGTTGAGCTCTTTAATAGCCCAATATGCCTTATGTTCAAGTTCAAGAGGTAAGTGACATGCTTTTCCATAAACCGTCTTATACGGAGACATACCCATAGGATTTTTATATGCAGTTCTATAGGACCATAATGCATCATCAAGTTTCTTGGACCAATTCTTTCTAGATCTATTGACAGTCTTTTGCAAAATTAATTTGAGTTCTCTATTACTCAATTCTACTTGACCACTAGACTGTGGGTGATAAGGAGATGCAATTCTATGATTAACATCATACTTAGCAAGCATTTTACTAAAAGCACCATGAATAAAATGTGAGCCACCATCAGTCATGAGATATCTAGGGACTCCAAACCTCGGAAAAATAACTTCTTTAAGCATCTTAATAGATGTGTTATGATCAACACTACTAGTTGGAATAGCTTCTACCCACTTAGTAACATAATCAACAGCAACTAAAATATGTGTGTATCCATTAGAGGCAGGAAAAGGTCCCATATAATCAAAGCCCCAAACATCAAATGGTTCAATAACAAGAGAATAATTCATAGGCATTTCTTGACGTCTACTAATATTACCAATTCTTTTACATTCACCACAAGACAAGGCAAACTTACGAACGTCTTTGAAGAGAGTAGGCCAATAAAAACCGGATTGCTATACCTTATGTGCAGTTCTATCTCCAGCGTGGTGTCCTCCATATGGTTCGGAGTGACACTTGCATAGGATCTGTTCCTGTTCATGCTCAGGTACACAACGTCTAATAACACCATCTACTCCTTCTTTATAAAGGTGTGGGTCATCCCAGAAGTAATGTCTTAAATCATAAAAGAACCTTTTCTTTTGCTGGTATGTGAAACTAGGTGGTACAAATTTAGCAACAATATAATTAGCATAATCAGTATACCAAGGAGCAGTACGAGAAGCAGTAATGACCGCTAATTGTTCATCAGGAAAGATATCATCAGTAGGTAGTAGGTCATCAAGAACATTCTCTAACCTAGACAAGTTGTCTGCAATGGGGTTCTCAACTCCCTTCCTATCAATAATATGCAAATCAAATTCTTGGAGCAAGAGAACCCATCTAATAAGTCTAGGTTTAGCATCTTTCTTTTCCAGAAGATATTTAATAGCAGCATGATCAATGTGAATAGTAACTTTAGAATCAATAATATAAGGTCTGAACTTATCACAAGCAAATACAACTGCTAAGAATTCTTTTTTAGTAGTAGCATAATTTCTCTGGGCAGTATCAAGAGTTTTACTAGCATATTTAATAACATATAATTTCTTATCAACTCTTTGCCCTAGAACAGCACCTACAGCATAATCACTAGCATCACACATAATTTCAAAGGGTAAATTCCAATCAGGTGGTTGAACAATAGGTGTAGTGATCAAAGCTTTCTTAAGTATTTCAAATGCTTCTACACAATCATCATCAAAGAAAAAAGGAATATCTTTTTGCAATAAATTAGTTAGAGGCCTAGAGATTTTAGAGAAATCCTTAATGAACCTCCTCTAAAAACCGGCATGACCAAGGAAACTTCTTATACCTTTAATGTCCTTGGGACATGGCATCTTTTCGATAGCATCAACTTTAGCTTTATCAACTTGAATACCTCTTTCAAAAAATTTATGCCCCAAGACAATGCCTTCATTAACCATAAAGTGACACTTTTCCCAATTCAAGACAAGACTAGTGTCTTCACATCTCTGCAAAACTCGATCAAGGTTGCTCAAACAATCATCAAAAGAGGATCCATAAACGGAGAAATCATCCATGAATACCTCACAAATCTTTTCAAAAAGTCAGAGAATATAGCCATCATGCATCTTTGAAAGGTAGCAGGTGCATTACATAAACCAAAAGGCATACGTCTATAGGAAAACGTACCGAAAGGGAAAGTAAAAGTAGTGTTTGATTGATCCTCCGCTGACACAGGTATTTGAGAGAAACCAGAATAACCATCTGGAAGCAGAAATGTGTATGTTTGGATAGTCTTACTAACATTTGATCAATAAAAGGTAAAGGGTAGTGATCTTTCTTAGTAGCTTTTTTTAATTCATGGTAATCAATTACCATCCTATAACCTGTAATAATTCTTTGTGGGATCAATTCATCTTTATCATTAGGAACGACAGTAATACCTCCCTTCTTAGGGACGCAATGGATAGGACTTACCCAATCACTATCATCAACGGGATAAATTATACCTGCCTCAAGGAGCTTTAGTATCTCCTTTCTTACCACTTCTTTCATCTTAGGATTTAACCGTCGTTGATGATCTCTAACTGGTTTGGAGTCTTCGTCCAATTTAATTTTGGGCTGGCATAAAGTGGGACTAATGCCCTTAAGATCATCCAGAGTATATCCAATAGCAGCACGGTGCTTCTTCAGAGTTTTCAATAATATTTCCTCTTCTTGCTCTGACTCCTTACCATCGTCGGAACCCCAATCTTCAGAGTTGCGTTTAATTATTTCCAATAAATCCCACTAGAATTCAGTAGTCTTCAGGATATAAGAACCAGCACACAGGAAGTATCAAGAATGGTGCGATCATTGAGAGAAAGCCGAGCATAAATTTTTTGAATAATCATATCTCTTGAGAGCTCATGATTGGGGCATGAATATAACATTGACTTAAGCCTCCCCCAAGCTTGAGAGATGCTTTCTCCTTCGCGAGGCCAAAAATTATATATATAATTACGATCACGATGAACAAGATGCATAGGATAGAACTTCTGGTGAAATTCCAATTTCAATCATTTATAGTTCCAAGATCCCGTATCATCACATAGCCTATACCATGTCAATGCATATCCCTTCAAAGATAAAGGGAAGACCTTCCTTCTGACCACATCATCGAGTATACCTGCAAGCTTAAATAATCCACGAACTTCATCCACATAGATAAGGTGTAAATCGGGATGCAATGTTCTATCTCCTGCAAAGGGATTAGCTAGCAGTTTCTCTATCATACCCGAAGGAATCTCAAAGTAAATATTTTCAGTAGGTTCAGTAGGTTGAGGAGCAACTCTTTGCTCTACTGGTCGAGGCGAAGATGCCCCGAACAAGCCCCTCAAAGGATTAGTTTCCATAGTAACAAGTGATAGAAAATTTCAGCACACTATATAAATGTTTCCTTACCAAGTTCCACTCACCAAAGGCGCTTCACTCCCCCGCAACGGTGCCAGAAAAGAGTCTTGATGACTCACAAGTATAGGGGATCTATCATAGTCCTTTTGATAAGTAAGAGTGTCGAACCCAACGAGGAGCAGAAGGAAATGACAAGCGGTTTTTAGTAAGGTATTCTCTGCAAGCACTGAAATTGTAGGTAACAGATAGTTTTGTGATAAGATAATTTGTAATGGGTAACAAGCAATGAAAGTAAATAAGGTGCACCAAGGTGGCCCAATCCTTTTTGTAGCAAAGTACAAGCCTGGACAATTTCTTATAAAGAGAAAAGCGCTCCTGAGGACACATGGGAATTATCGTCAAGCTAGGTTTCATCACACTCATATGATTCGCGTTCGGTACTTTGATAATTTGATATGTGGGTGGACCGGTGCTTGGGTACTGACCTTTATTGGACAAGCATCCCACTTATGATTAACCCCTATTACAAGCATCCGCAACCACAAAAGAAGTATTAAGGTAAACCTAACCATAGCATGAAACTAGTGGATCCAAATCAGCCGCTTATGAAGCAACGCATAAACTAGGGTTTAAGCTTCTGTCACTCTAGCAACCCATCATCTACTTATTACTTCCCAATGCCTTCCTATAGGCCCAAATAATGGTGAAGTGTCATGTAGTCGACGTTCACATAACACCACTAGAGGAGAGACAACATACATCTCATCAAAATATCGAACGAATACCAAATTCACATGACTACTAATAGCAAGACTTCACCCATGTCCTCGGGAACAAACGTAACTACTCACAAAGCATATTAATGTTCATGATCAGAGGAGTATTAATATGCAATAAGGATCTGAACATATGATCTTCCACCAAGTAAACCAATTAGCATCAACTACAAGGAGTAATCAACACTACTAGCAACCCACAGGTACCAATTTGTGGTTTTGATACAAGATTGGATACAAGATATGAACTAAGGTTTTGAGAGGAGATGGTGCTGGTTAAGATGTTGATGGAGATTGACCCCCTCCCGATGAGAGGATCATTGGTGATGATGATGGTGATGATTTCCCCCCTCTCGAAGGGAAGTTTCCCTGGCAGAACAGCTCCGCCAGAGCCCTAGATTGGTTCCGCCAATGTTCTGCCTCGTGGCGGCGGAGTTTCGTCCCGTGAGCTTGCTTATGATTTTTTCCAGGGTAAAAGCCTTCATATAGAAGAAGATGGGCACCGGAGGGCCACCAGGGGGCCCACGAGACAGGGGGCGCGCCCACTAGGGGGGCACCCTCGTGGCCAGGGTGTGGGCCCCCTATGGTACTTTCTTTGCTCAATAATTCTTATTAATTCTAAAAATGACTTTTGTGGAGTTTCAGGACGTTTGGAGCTATGCAGAATAGGTTTCCAATATTTGCTCCTTTTCCAGCCAGAATCTCAGCTGCCGGCATTCTCCCTCTTCATGATAAACCTTGTAAAATAAGAGAGAATAGACATAAGTATTTTGACATAGTGTGTAATAACAGCCCGTATTGCAATAAATATCGATATAAAAGCATGATGCAAAATGCACGTATCAGGCCCTACTCAAGATTTGCCGATTTTGTCACCGACATTGGTACTTTCATTGAGAACTCTGTCGTGCTGTCTACAAAAGTGATCTATGGCTTGCCTAGTCATCAACAACAATACCACTTCTAGAAGGTGCCTGGCTTCTTGATGAGGACATGACTACCTTGGATATGACCAAAAATATTGCATATATGCATATTTGTCAGGTGATTTCTAGTGCAAACTATTCAATAATCTATTTATGTTATCCAGAACAAAAATACTTCACACACTTTTGTGTTTTGTCTAATTGCAGGTGTATGGGACATTTGTACAATCCACATATGAAGATAAGGAAGAAATAGATGTTTATTTGCTGTCCAAAAAGTTCTCTCACGTCACTTTTGGCCCAAGAGAAGATAGAGTCCAAGTCTCTCACGTTCTGGATTCAGATTCGGACTGCACAGACACACCTGACTCAAAACGCACACAAGTTTTTCATACGGACTCCTAATTGGGTGATTCTTTTTTTGTTGGAAACTAGATTTCATGCACTTTCCAACCCAATTGGAATCACCTTCAAATTCGTCCGGAGCGTTGAGTTGTGGACGAAACAATCTGATGCTGCAGCAGAATCCGAGTCAAACTACAAGTCCAAAGGTGTTACATCACCTCCACTTGGGCCCATTGGCCTTGTACGACCTAGATTTAGTTTTAGGCTGCCTTGGGACGTCCTCCCACCTCCTTGGCCGCCACCCCTTGCTCTTATATAAGTAGATCCATCTAGTAGCTTTTCCTTGGGATTTGTTTAGTTAAAAGTTAGCCATTGCAACTTCGTGTACTTCGTTTGTGTCCAACAACCAGACCAAGACCGCTTCTGGATCCCCACCATTATCAATACCTCATATATATTTGCAATATTCAGATTGCTTTATCATATTCTTGCTCGTTCTTCGATTGCTTGCAGGAATAGACCTTCGTGGTCAGGCTGACCGTGCTTCCGGCCTCGTCAGTAACCTCAGGAGATTGGTTTAGCGATTGCTAAGGCGCAACGTCGTGCACGTTTGTAGTCGGATCGTCAAAGTCGTCTCCACCAAATCGATAGTTATCATCTCATCGAAAGATCGGGACGTCCCCGCCTCTATCAAGTGGTATCAGTTTTTAGGTTGCTCGGTGAGAATTTCCAGTTTTCCTAGATTAGATTTATTTTCTTACGTATTGTCCAAGAAAAATCCACAAAAAAGAGTTAGATCTATTCATCCTTTGTCCAAGCCAGTCTGAGCCTTTGTAATTTTCTTTTCATTGCTTGCATAGTTGAATTATCGGTTGCATCGTCGTGTCGAGTTGCTGGTCTTAGTGTCTAGGTCGTTTAGAGTTTCGAGTTCTGTTCACATTAGTCACGTCGCCGCTGCATCGTTATCCCTTCCGCTGTCCACCACCCATCCATCAATTTCCTCCACGTGCTACCCACCGTTCATTGTCATAATCATAGTTGAGATCGTTCACATCTTCTCCTGATCGAATCTGCATCTTATCTAGTTTGTCTTGGAAAGAGGGAGAAAAAGAAGATAAAGAAAAAAAGAGAGAAAAAAGGAAAGAAAAAAAAAAGAAAAAGAGGGAGAGGAAAAAGAAAAAAAAGGCGTGAGAAAAAAAAAGGGAGAAGAAAAAAAATTGGATCTATCTAGAATCAATCTCGTACCTGAATTCGGATTGGAATCTGTTTTGCGCACTGTTCAGTAAAACAGGTGTATCTTCCTCATACGAAGTCAGTTTTGGCTCCATGAGTACTCAAATTGAAGATAGCGACGAGCCGCATCTAAATAGTTGCAGAAGTTAGTTCAATATTTGACACCTGAAAATCGGCTTCTAAATAGGTCTTTTTGCCCTCCGAAGTTCGTGAACACAACTTGTTCCAATTTTTCAGGCCAGTTTTAGAATTCTTTGACTCCTCGTATCAATTCGGAATTGAGGGATTTTTTTTGCATTGGAAAGCTTGAGTTAGTAGCATTCTTTGAAAGAATTTATCAGAAAATTGTCTCAAACTTTTCAAGAGGAAAGTTGGAGAGAGAGTTGTTGTATATCCTGCTTGGCAGTTGTTTTTCATCATTATCTTCACTGCCGTTGTGATCTTCACTTATATCTTGCTGTCAAGAGCTACTTAGTATCCTTCATTGATGCTAGTTGTGCTACGCCGTGACCTCATTAGTGTTCTAGGCTCGCGTCTCTAGTCCGGTCTAGCCTAGGACCAGCACAGTACCGTCGTTGAGCGTTTATTCAACATTGCATCTTTGAATTGATTATTGCTAATCTTTTGCTACCATATATAGCCAACCCAGCTCCACATATTTCTACACCGTGTATACGTACGCTCCCCTGGCAATCGTTTTACTCAATATTCGGAGTTACTTGACACCGCTGGTTGCCGATCACCGCCTGCTGCATGGTAAGAACTTGTAAGACATTGATATTTGCTTTACTGTGAGCGTTTTACCACCACATCCTAGTAGTTATAGGAACATTATTTTTGGGTTTTGTTTCTTGTTCTACTAATCATGACAGGATCCAGAGTCAATTCATGGGCTTTGTCGATCGCGGGAGACATGCCACCACCTTTGCAAATACCACAACCGTCACGAGAGGTGTACAAACATCCAAATGCACATGATCAGGTTAATGTATCTATACCACCATTTAATGGCCGTTTTAAACCTGCTTTATATATTGAATGGGAGTTCGACATAAAAAATATATTTGCTTCCCATAATTTCGATGAACATAAAAAGGTTAAGGTTGCGGTTGGTTCTTTCACTGGTTATGCTTTGGTTTGGTGGAGTGAATATTGTCGGTTACACCCTGATTATATACCTACTACTTGGGATGATTTGAAACTTGCCATGCGACATACTTTCGTCCCTGCTTATTATACTCGTGACATGATTAAGAAGTTGCAACACTTAAAACAAGGTAGTGAAACTGTAACAAAATATTATGATGATTTACAAACTACCTTGTTGCATTCCTCTTTATAAGAAAGTGAAGATGATTTTATGGATAGATTTTGGGGAGGATTAAACCGTGATATTCAAGAGATACTAATTCATGAAGAGTGTTATCCTATGGACCATTTGTTTCATCTTGCTTGCAAAGCTGAACAGGAAATAAAACGATGTGTTGGCCACGAGGAGAACAAGCGCACGGTGCACATTCCAAGAGTTGATATGATTGTTCCTTCAACTACTAGGCATACTATGACAACCACATCCGTTGTTGTCAGGACTACATCACCTCCACCATGTGACACATCGCCCCCGAGAGTGGCTACATCATCTGAGTTGATCATAAGAGGTAATGACAAAGGTACTGGTCTTCCATCTCTACATGAGAATGATGAATGCCTTGTCAATTTGAATGCACCATCTGATGAGCTACCCACTACTTTGATCACACCACCTATTTTAGAGGACTACGTTGATAATTTGACTTTGCCATGTGATCAAACAACTGAAATACCAACAATTTTGAGTGCACCCATTGAATTAACTATTGATGCAAAAGAACCAATGTTTAATCATTTTGATATGACCTCTAATCTTGGTGATGATTCTGTGTTGAATGACTTATTGCATGTTTGCTTATTTAAGCATGTTGTAGCATGTAAATTTGATGCAAGTAAGGTTTATTCACCAATGTTGGGATGGTTTAATGATGAACATTGTCAATCTTTTGAAATGAATAAGAGCTTCACTTATATGTGCAAACTGAGTTGCAATATTTTCATGCCTTCTACTTTTTGTGCTTATTTTTTGGCTTTAGATTTTATGAACTATGCAAGTTACTCATCTATTCATGTGTCATATATGCAAAAATCAAGGGAAGTAAAAATGGATGACATATACATATACAACATGTACACCTTGTCTCTTTTGTTAGCCACATTTCAGATTAACCAACGCCGAGGACGGCTTTATTTTCAAGAAGGGGAGGATGATGAGGACATGACTACCTTGGATATGACCAAAAATATTGCATATATGCATATTTGTCAGGTGATTTCTAGTGCAAACTATTCAATAATCTATTTATGTTATCCGGAACAAAAATACTTCACACACTTTTGTGTTTTGTCTAATTGCAGGTGTATGGGACATTTGTACAATCCACATATGAAGATAAGGAAGAAAGAGATGTTTATTTGCTGTCCAAAAAGTTCTCTCACGTCACTTTTGGCCCAAGAGAAGATAGAGTCCAAGTCTCTCACGTTCTGGATTCAGATTCGGACTGCACAGACATACCTGAGTCAAAACGCACACAAGTTTTTCATACGGACTCCGAATTGGGTGATTCTTTTTTTGTTGGAAACTAGATTTCGTGCACTTTCCAACCCAATTGGAATCACCTTCAAATTCGTCCGGAGCGTTGAGTTGTGGACGAAACAATCTGATGCTGCAGCAGAATCCGAGTCAAACTACAAGTCCAAAGGTGTTACATCACCTCCACTTGGGCCCATTGGCATTGTACGACCTAGATTTAGTTTTAGGCTGCCTTGGGACGTCCTCCCACCTCCTTGGCCGCCACCCCTTGCTCCTATATAAGTAGATCCATCTAGTAGCTTTTCCTTGGGATTTGTTTAGTTAAAAGTTAGCCATTGCAACTTCGTGTACTTCGTTTGTGTCCAACGACCAGACCAAGACCGCTTCCGGATCCCCACCATTATCAATACCTCATATATATTTGCAATATTCAGATTGCTTTATCATATTCTTGCTCGTTCTTCGATTGCTTGCAGGAATAGACCTTCGTGGTCAGGCTGACCGTGCTTCCGGCGTCGTCAGTAACCTCAGGAGATTGGTTTAGCGATTGCTAAGGCGCAACGTCGTGCACGTTTGTAGTCGGATTGTCAAAGTCATCTCCACCAAATCGATAGTTATCATCTCATCGAAAGATCGGGACCCTCGCTTCTATCAAGTGGTATCAGAGCTACTAATCATGACAGGATCCAGAGTTAATTCATGGGCTTTGTCGATCGCGGGAGACGTGCCACCACCTTTGCAAATACCACAACCGTCACGAGAGGTGCACAAACATCCAAATGCACATGATCAGGTTAATGTATCTATACCACCATTTAATGGCCGTTTTAAACCTGCTTTATATATTGAATGGGAGTTCGACATAAAAAATATATTTGCTTCCCATAATTTCGATGAACATAAAAAGGTTAAGGTTGCGGTTGGTTCTTTCACTGGTTATGCTTTGGTTTGGTGGAGTGAATATTGTCGGTTACACCCTGATTATATACCTACTACTTGGGATGATTTGAAACTTGCCATGCGACATACTTTCGTCCCTGCTTATTATACTCGTGACATGATTAAGAAGTTGCAACACTTAAAACAAGGTAGTAAAACTGTAACAAAATATTATGATGATTTACAAACTACCTTGTTGCATTCCTCTTTAGAAGAAAGTGAAGATGATTTTATGGATAGATTTTGGGGAGGATTAAACCGTGATATTCAAGAGATACTAATTCATGAAGAGTGTTATCCTATGGACCATTTGTTTCATCTTGCTTGCAAAGCTGAACAGGAAATAAAACGACGTGTTGGCCATGAGGAGAACAAGCGCATGGTGCACATTCCAAGAGTTGATATGATTGTTCCTTCAACTACTAGGCATACTATGACAACCACATCCGTTGTTGTCAGGACTACATCACCTCCACCATGTGACACATCGCCCCCGAGAGTGGCTACATCATCTGAGTTGATCATAAGAGGTAATGACAAAGGTACTGATCTTCCATCTCTACATGAGAATGATGAATGCCTTGTCAATTTGAATGCACCATCTGATGAGCTACCCACTACTTTGATCACACCACCTATTTTAGAGGACTACGTTGATAATTTGACTTTGCCATGTGATCAAACAACTGAAATACCAACAATTTTGAGTGCACCCATTTAATTAACTATTGATGCAAAAGAACCAATGTTTAATCATTTTGATATGACCTCTAATCTTGGTGATGATTCTGTGTTGAATGACTTATTGCATGTTTGCTTATTTAAGCATGTTGTAGCATGTAAATTTGATGCAAGTAAGGTTTATTCACCAATGTTGGGATGGTTTAATGATGAACATTGTCAATCTTTTGAAATGAATAAGAGCTTCACTTATATGTGCAAACTGAGTTGCAATATTTTCATGCCTTCTACTTTTTGTGCTTATTTTTTGGCTTTAGATTTTATGAACTATGCAAGTTACTCATCTATTCATGTGTCATATATGCAAAAATCAAGGGAAGTAAAAATGGATGACATATACATATACAACATGTACACCTTGTCTCTTTTGTTAGCCACATTTCAGATTAACCAACGCCGAGGACGGCTTTATTTTCAAGAAGGGGAGGATGATGAGGACATGACTACCTTGGATATGACCAAAAATATTGCATATATGCATATTTGTCAGGTGATTTCTAGTGCAAACTATTCAATAATCTATTTATGTTATCCAGAACAAAAATACTTCACACACTTTTGTGTTTTGTCTAATTGCAGGTGTATGGGACATTTGTACAATCCACATATGAAGATAAGGAAGAAACAGATGTTTATTTGCTGTCCAAAAAGTTCTCTCACGTCACTTTTGGCCCAAGAGAAGATAGAGTCCAAGTCTCTCACGTTCTGGATTCAGATTCGGACTGCACAGACACACCTGACTCAAAACGCACACAAGTTTTTCATACAGACTCCGAATTGGGTGATTCTTTTTTTGTTTGAAACTAGATTTCGTGCACTTTCCAACCCAATTGGAATCACCTTCAAATTCGTCCGGAGCGTTGAGTTGTGGACGAAACAATCTGATGCTGCAGCAGAATCCGAGTCAAACTACAAGTCCAAAGGTGTTACATCACCTCCACTTGGGCCCATTGGCCTTGTACGACCTAGATTTAGTTTTAGGCTGCCTTGGGACGTCCTCCCACCTCCTTGGCCGCCACCCCTTGCTCTTATATAAGTAGATCCATCTAGTAGCTTTTCCTTGGGATTTGTTTAGTTAAAAGTTAGCCATTGCAACTTCGTGTACTTCGTTTGTGTCCAACGACCAGACCAAGACCGCTTCCGGATCCCCACGATTATCAATACCTCATATATATTTGCAATATTCAGATTGCTTTATCATATTCTTGCTCGTTCTTCGATTGCTTGCAGGAATAGACCTTCGTGGTCAGGCTGACCGTGCTTCCGGCCTCGTCAGTAACCTCAGGAGATTGGTTTAGCGATTGCTAAGGCGCAACGTCGTGCACGTTTGTAGTCGGATCGTCAAAGTCGTCTCCACCAAATCGATAGTTATCATCTCATCGAAAGATCGGGACGTCCCCGCCTCTATCACTTCTAGGCAGACACTCCAGCTCGGCAGTTTCACTATAGGAGCTTGCGTAGCCGTCGAGCCTGCAACGCCCCTTGTGGCCGCCGGACACCGTCTTTGCATTGGCCCCAAGTACTCCAAAAAGTTGGATCCAGCGGATGTCTCGTCTTTAAACGAACTGTTGGACTGCATCGCCGCCCTGGGGGTCTTAACGGACTATTAGCGGATCGGTCTGAAGCCTGACTAGAAGAAAATTAATCACCCGCTGATCACCCACCTCGTAGCGGTCGTTGAGGAGCCGGCCAAAGACGCTTCCCACCCTATATTAAAGATCAAGTATGTTCGGGTCTCTGAATCCCATGAGTCGGATACTCCCCCTTCGGAGGGGACCTCATGCCCTCCGGACTCTGGCTCAAGCATAGGATTGCAGGAGCCCTTGGCCTTCCCGGACCCGAACCGGTCGCCTCGGAGACCTTTCAAGCTCCGAATATGGATGTGGGACTGGATCTAAAATTTAAGCCAGCCACCCACCACAATCTATGTTCTCCAAGCAACTCAGGTCCTCCAGATATATACGACCTGATGTATGTGCGGTAGCACCCTCAGGAAACGGTCCACCACTTTTGGGCCAGATTCCTGCTTGTTAAAAATAGGATCAAAGAGTGCCCGGACAACGGCGTAGTTTCGGTATTTCATCGAAACTGCACTAACGAGGGAATATTGAATGCCCTCGACCGTCGCCACATATAGAGCTTTACAGAACTATATCAAGTCATGCAAAAGTATTGTGCGATGGAAAGCACATGGAGAGCCCAGAAAACTCAACTTGAGCCCGCTGCCTTTAAGCAGTGTGCGGCCTGGACTAAACGGATACATCCTGGCGGATCACCCGACCACCAGTCTCTGGGCAGGAAAAACAAACCCTTCATGAGACATAGGTCCGTTCTTGACGAATTCCTAGAATCTCTGCCCGATACATGCCACTCCGCGCATAGTCCCCACCCATAGCCTTCAAGCATGCTGGGTACTCCAACAAGTAGCAAAAAGTAGAGAGGCCATCATCACCACCACTCCAGAGAAATACTCTCCGGAGGGGGACAACTTTAGAATCCTAATGGTCTTTGAGACCTTTTCTTTGAACAATCGGCGCTAACGGGTGCTCCGCGACCTCGCTGAAGTCTACCAAGTTACCGCACTCAGCCCATGGAACAACACGACAATAACCTTTATTACCGAAGATGAACCAAGGGCTCGGTCAGTTCGAGCACCCGCTGCCCTAGTACTAAACCCCATTGTGGATGGTTTTCGGCTTACTAAAGGGCTCATGGACGGCGGCAGTGGGCTTAACCTCATCTATGAGGACACGCTCGATAAAATTCAGATGGACAGGTCACGCATCGAGCAAAGCAATACCACTTTCCGAGGCATTATCCCCAGTCGACAAGCACGATGCTCTCGGAGAATTAAACTGGATGTGGTATTCGGCACGCCCGAAAACTATAGATCCGAAGAGTTGCTCTATCATGTGCTCCCCTTCAATAGTGGGTATCACGCCATCCTCGGTTAGGATGCTTTCTCACAGTTCCAATCTATACACCACTATGGATATATGAAGCTCAAAATGCCCGGACCCAATGAAATCATCACAATTTCGAGCGACCGGACAAAGTCCTTGATGAGGACATGGCTACCACAGTTACACCCATATCCCCAGCTGTTTTACCTCTTGGAACAGTTGCTAGAGCTCAGATACGCCAATTAGATTATCAGGTACTTTCGTTTCTTGGTAATGTTTCTAGTGTTCATGAGAATATGATGCTGCCTAACTTAGATACATTTGTGTTGCTTGCAATTGAAGGACTAGCACGGATAAGAAGGTTAAGCATTGGAGCATGGTCAAGCACGGTGATGAAGGTGCGCGCGAAGAGAACATGAACGAAGGTTCAAGTGGAGATTTCCGGACTTTGAAGCCACCATGATGACATACAAGAAGATGGACGAAATATACAAGATGGCCTTTCATAAATTTCGTCCATAGCTTATTATTGGTGTTGTGCCACCTTATTTTGGGCCAGGCCCATGTAATCTATTTTTGGAGTCCATATTGTAGGGGAAACGACTTAGGAGGTGTTTTAGTCCCACCTTGCCAAGGGTGGACAAAATCCCCTCTCTTTTCCCTATAAATATAGCCCTTAAGGCATCGTTTAGACTTGGGTTTTATTTAGTTAAAAGTTAGCCATCGCTGCAACTTCATGTACTTTGTTTGTGTCCAACGACCAGACCAAGACCGCTTATGAAACCCCAATTTTAGCAATACTTCATCCATACACGCAATATTCAGATTGCTTAATCATATTCTTGCTTGTTCTTTGATTGCTTGCAGGAATAGACCTTCGTGGTCAGGTTGATCATGCTCCAGCGTGGTCAATAAACTCTTGGAGTTGGTTTAGCGATTGCTAAGGCGCAACGTTGTGCACGTTTGTAGTCGGATCGTCAAAGTCGTCTCCACCAAATCGATAGTTACCATCTCATCGAAAGATCGGGACCCCGCCTCTATCAAGTGGTATCAGAGCCAAGTCAACCAAAATCTGTTTCAAAACAACCCAAGAATAAACAACGGATTGAGCTTTCCAAGAAAAACACAAGAGGCGCACCAAGATATGGACAAAGTCCCAACATTTCCTGATTGTACACGATTCCTGTGCTTTGTTTTTTTCTCTTATCCCAAATATTGTGGCTAATCAGTCAAAAAAAAAATCTCCGTCAATCCGATCGTATCCAAACTTTCCTTATATCAGCAGTTTTTGGCATTGATTATGGTATACTGTGAGCGTTTTACCATCATTTCCCAGTAGTTTATAGGAACATTATTTTTGGATTTTGTTTCTTGTTTCTACTAATAATGACAGGATCTAGAGTCAATTCATGGGGTTTGTCGATCTAGGAGACGTGCCATCAACTATGCAAATACCACAACCGTCACGAGAGGTGCACAAACATCCAAATGCACATGATCAGGTTAATGTTTCTATACCACCATTTAATGGCCGTTTTAGACCTGCTTTATATATTGAATGGTAGTTTGACATAAGTAATATATTTGCTTCCAATAATTTTGATGAACGTAACAAAGTTAAGGTTGCGGTTGGTTCTTTCACTGGTTATGCTATATTTTGGTGGAGTGAATATTGTCAGTTACACCCTAATGATATACCTACTACTTGGGATGATTTGAAACTTGACATGCGACATACGTTCGTTCCCGCTTATTATACTCGTGGCATGATTAAAAAGTTGCAACATTTAAAACAAGGTAGTGACACTGTAACGACATATTATGATACTTTACAAACTACCTTGCTGCATTCCTCTTTAGTAGAAAGTGAAGAAGATTTTATGGGTAGATTTTGGGAAGGATTAAATCGTGACATTCAGGAGATACTAATTCATGAAGAGTGTTATCCTCTAGACCATTTGTTTCATCCTGCTTGCAAAGTTGAACAGGAAATAAAACGACGTGTTGCCCACAAGGAGAACAAGCGCGAGACGCACATTCCAAGAGTTGATACGGTTGTCCCTTTAACTACTAGGCATACTATGACAACCACATCCATTGTTGTGAGGACTACATCACCTCCACCATGTGACACATCATCACCGAGAGTGCCTACATCATCTGATTTGATAATAAGAGGTAACGATAAAGGTACTAATCTTCCACCTCCACATGAGTATGATGAATGTCTTGTCAATTTAAATGCACCATGCGGTGAGCTACCCACTACTTTGATCACACCATCTATTTTAGAGGACTATGTTGATGATTTGACTTTGCCATGTGCTCAAACAATTTTGAGTGAACCAATTGAATTAACTATTGATGCAAAAGAATCAAGTGAATCAGGGAATCAATCAGATTTGGATCAAATACGTTTGAAAATAATTGTGCCAATGTTTAATCATTTTGATATGACCTCTAATCTTGGTGATAGTTCATCAATGTTGGGATGGTTTAATGATAAGCATTGTTAATGTTTTGATATGAATAAGAGCTTCACTTATATGTGCAAGCTGAGTTGTAATATTTTCATGCCTTTGACTTCTTGTGATAATATATTGGATCTATATTTCACGACTTTTGAATGGTGTTCTTGTATAACTGTGTCACATGTGCCCCAACTGAGACCAGTAAAAATGGATGACATATACATATACAATGTGTACACCTTGTCTCTTTTGTTAGCCAGATTTCAGATTAAGCAACGCCGAGGACGGCTTTGTTTTCAAGAAGGGGAGGATGATGAGGACATGGCTACCACAGTTACACCCATATCCCCAGCTGTTTTACCTCTTGGAACAGTTGCTAGAGCTCATATACGCCAATTAGATTATCAGGTACTTTTGTTTCTTGGTAATGTTTCTAGTGTTCATGAGAATATGATGCTGCCTAACTTAGATACATCTGTGTTGCTTGCAATAGAAGGGCCTAGCATGGATAAGAAGGTTAAGCATTGGAGCATGGCCAAGCACGGAGATGAAGGTGCGCGCGAAGATAACAAGAACGGAGGTTCAAGTGGAGATTTCCGGACTTTGAAGCCACCATGATGACATACAAGAAGATGGATGAAATATGCAAGATGGCCTTTCATAAATTTCGTCCATAGCTTATTATTGGTGTTGTGCCACCTTATTTTGGGCCAGGCCCATGTAATCTATTTTTGGAGTCCACATTGTAGGGGAAAGGACTTAGGAGGTGTTTTAGTCACACCTTGCCAAGGGTGGACAAAATCTCCTCTCTTTTCCCTATAAATATAGCCCTTAAGGCATCGTTTAGACTTGGGTTTTATTTAGTTAAAAGTTAGCCATCGCTGCAACTTCGTGTACTTCGTTTGTGTCCAATGACCAGACCAAGACCGCTTATGAAACCCCACTTTTAGCAATACTTCATCCATACTCGCTGATGAGGACATCAATACAATTGTTACACCCACAGCCCCTGCTGCTATACATACTGGACCAATTACTAGAGCTCGTGCACGCCAACTAAATTATCAGGTACTTTCGTTTCTTGGTAATGATTCTAATGTTCATGAGAATATGATGCTGCCTAAATTGGATACATTTGTTTTGCTTACAAATGAAGGGCCTAGCTTGGAGAAGGATGAACATTGGAGCAAGAACAAGCATGGAGATGATGGCATGCGCAAGGGGAACAAGAACGGAGTTACAAGTGATGATTTCAGGACTTTGAAGCCACCATAATGTGTGCATGAAGCCTTGGACGAAATATACAAGATGCCACTTCATAAATTTCGTCCCGAGGCTATTTTAGGTGCTGCGTCACCTTATTATTGGGCCAGGCCCATGTAATTTCGAAATACATAAGTATAGGCTATTTTTAGAGTCCGTATGTGTGGGGAAACAAGAGATAGGGTTGATTTCGGACCCCTCCACCAAGGGCCATGAAATCCACCCCCTCTTCCTCCATATATACAGCCCTTAGGGCATCGTTTAGACTTTGGGTTTTGTTTAGATTAAAAGTTCGCCATAGCTGCAACTTCGCGTACTTCGTTTGTGTTCAACGACCAGACAAAGGCGTCACAGAACCCCACCTTGATCAATAAAGCTTTCATCTTATATTCGCAATATCCAGATTGCAATCTCAGTTTCTTGCTTGTTCTTCGTTTGCTCGCAGGAAACAGACCCTCGTGGTCAGGTTGATCGTGCTCCGGCGTGGTCAATAACCTCTCGGAGTTGGTTTAGCGATTGCTAAGGCGCGACGTCCTCGCACGTTCGTAGTCGGATCGTCAAAGTCGACTTCCACCAAAGCGAAATCCACCATCTCATCGAAAGACGGGACACCTTTGCCTCTATCAACTAATATCACTCGTTTATTCCATCTTGCTTGTAAAGCTGAACGTGAAGTGCAGGATCGACAAGCATTGGGGCGAACTAACTTTTCTGCAGGCCGACCTTCATCATGGACACCACGTGCATCTTCTACTTCAACTGCACCAGCACCTCCATCCAGTGCCACCTCCAGCCGTGATACAAGAAAACAGGCACAACCACCATTATCTTCCAAGAGCGCACCTGCGGGTCCTGCACAGCGTTCTTCTTCTTCCATGGCATCAACAGGGCACACAAGTGATATTATTTGTCGTCGTTGTAAGGGAGGAGGTCATTATGCGAGGGAATGCAAATCTCCGCGTGTGATGATTGCTACCGCGGATGGTGGATATGAGTCCGCTAGTGACTATGATGAGGAGACGTTGGCTCTTATTACACGTGAAGAACATGGTGGAGATGATTCTGATCATGAGACGCAATACATGGCTCCTGAAGACGCTGACAGGTATGAATGTTTAGTTGCTCAACGTGTTTTGAGTGTGCAGGTCACACAAGCTGAGCAAAATCAGAGGCACAATTTGTTCCATACCAAGGGAGTTGTGAAGGAACGTTCTGTGCGCGTCATAATAGACGGAGGGAGCTGCAACAACTTGGCTAGCATGGAGATGGTGGAGAAGCTTTCTCTCACCACAAGACCACATCCACATCCTTACTACATCCAATGGTTCAACAACAGCGGCAAGGTTAAGGTAACACGTACTCTTCGTGTGCATTTTAGTATCTCTACATATGCTGATTATGTTGATTGTGATGTGGTACCTATGCAAGCATGTTCCTTATTACTTGGTAGACCATGGCAATTTGATAAAAATTCTGTACACCATGGTAGAAACAATCACTATACTCTTGTTCATAAGGATAAAAATATTACTTTGCTTCCTATGACTCCTGATTCCATTTTGAAAGATGATATTAATAGAGCTAATAAAGCACAACAGGAGAAGAATAAAAGTGAAAATCAGATTGTGGCAAAAGAATTTGAGCAACAAATGAAGCCTAATAATAAACCATCTAGTGTTGCTTCTGAAATTAAATTGAAAAGTGCATGTTTATTTGCCACCAAATCTGATATTGATGAGCTAGATTTCAGCAAATCTGTTTGCTATGCTTTTGTGTGCAAAGAGGCATTATTTTCATTCGAGGACGTGCCTTCCTCTTTGCCTCCTGCTGTCACTAACATTTTGCAGGAGTTCGCTGACGTTTTTCCACAAGACGTGCCACCGGGATTACCGCCTATTCGAGGGATTGAGCATCAGATTGACTTAATTCCCAGTGCTTCACTGCCAAACCGTGCACCATACCGTACCAATCCAGAGGAGACGAAGGAGATTATGCGTCAAGTACAAGAGCTTCTCGACAAAGGTTATATACGTTGATGAGGACATCAATACAATTGTTACACCCACAGCCCCTGCTGCTATACATACTGGACCAATTACTAGAGCTCGTGCACGCCAACTAAATTATCAGGTACTTTCGTTTCTTGGTAATGATTCTAATGTTCATGAGAATATGATGCTGCCTAAATTGGATACATTTGTTTTGCTTACAAATGAAGGGCCTAGCTTGGAGAAGGATGAACATTGGAGCAAGAACAAGCATGGAGATGATGGCATGCGCAAGGGGAACAAGAACGGAGTTACAAGTGATGATTTCAGGACTTTGAAGCCACCATAATGTGTGCATGAAGCCTTGGACGAAATATACAAGATGCCACTTCATAAATTTCGTCCCGAGGCTATTTTAGGTGCTGCGTCACCTTATTATTGGGCCAGGCCCATGTAATTTCGAAATACATAAGTATAGGCTATTTTTAGAGTCCGTGTGTGTGGGGAAACAAGAGATAGGGTTGATTTCGGACCCCTCCACCAAGGGCCACGAAATCCACCCCCTCTTCCTCCATATATACAGCCCTTAGGGCATCATTTAGACCTTGGGTTTTGTTTAGATTAAAAGTTCGCCATAGCTGCAACTTCGCGTACTTCGTTTGTGTTCAACGACCAGACAAAGGCGTCACAGAACCCCACCTTGATCAATAAAGCTTTCATCTTATATTCGCAATATCCAGATTGCAATCTTAGTTTCTTGCTTATTCTTCGTTTGCTCGCAGGAAACAGACCCTCGTGGTCAGGTTGATCGTGCTCCGGCGTGGTCAATAACCTCTCGGAGTTGGTTTAGCGATTGCTAAGGCGCGACGTCCTCGCACGTTCGTAGTCGGATCGTCAAAGTCGACTTCCACCAAAGCGATATCCATCATCTCATCGAAAGACGGGACACCTTTGCCTCTATCAAGTGGTATCAGATTTCCAGGTTGCTCGGTGAGATTTTACAGTTTTTTAGTAGTTTAGATCGAGTCTGCTCTTCATACCTATAGTCCACGAAAAAGCCACAAAAAAAAATTTAGGGTTAGTTCATCATATCCGAACCAATCTGAGCCTTGCATAATCTTTTTAGGGTTTTGCTTTGTTGAATTTGCGGTTGCATCGTCGTGTCTAGTTGCTGGTCTTAGAGTCTAGTCTTTTAGATTTTCGAGTTCTGGTCATAAGTTGTCACGCCGCCGCCGCACCATCATCATCGCCCCTGCCATCTACCACCACCGCACCGAATCCGTATCCATATACCACCACCAATCCGTGTCCATATACCACCACCGATCCATATCCATATACTACCACCGCTACCACCACCGCTGCCATATACCACCACCATATATCCACCACCAATCCGAGTTCTTTGCTTATTAGGTTTGTTTTCGGGATCCATCTCGATTCCGATTCGTGTTTCCTTGCCGGAGTAGGTTTCGGAAAAAAAAAGAGTCAGGTAGCCACGCTCCGTTTAGGCCCAAAATTTTTCGAAAACGCATTTTTCGAAAAAACTTCTGGCTATCCTATTTTTAGGTGTTTCTGAGTGTTTTGAGACAGGTGCCATTATAGGAAGTTTTTTTTGACCCGTTTCCAGTTTTTGGGTCCGGGCAGCCAAAAAAAAAATTGGTCGAAAAAATTTCGTGCCCATCCTGTCAGTTTGAGCTAGGAAGAGTTTTGAGACACTCGCCATTATAGTGATTTTTCGCAAAAAAAAAGCAGCGCAAAAAAAAAAGAGAGCGCAAAAAAAAAGAGCGAAAAAAAAATTCAGAGTGTGCTTTTCCCTTGTTTACGTGCCGCGCCGTGACTTTGTTAGTGTTCTAGGCTCGCGTCTCTAGCACAGTCTAGCCTAGGACCAGCACAGTACCGTCGTTGAGCGTTTATTCAACTTTGCATCTCTGAATTGATTATTGCTGACCCTTTTTGCTACCATATTATAAGCCTTCCCAGCTCCACATACATCTACGTTGTGCGTTTGACTCTCCCTGGTCATCGCTCTATCCAAGCTTTGAGAGTTTTTGACTACAACGGTTGCCGATCACCGCCTGCTGCTGGGTAAGAACTGGTAAGAATTTGAGATTTGCTTGACGGATTTGTCACACCCACCACCACCACTTGTTCGTAGTCTGTAGGATCATATTCTTGTGTGTTTCTATTGCTGCTAACCATGCCAGGATCACAAGCCGACGAGATTGACTGGGAGAATTTATCGAACAAGGAGCTTCATGATAAGTTTCAGCAAATGATGACTGAACAGGTGCAAGATGTGCTGAACAATTTTGAAGAGGCCATGGAGAAGATCACTGGCTTTGAGAAGACGTTCGAAACAAAGCTCGATAACAAGTTTAATGAATTGCTCGCGCGTCTTCCACCACCACCACCCGCTGCACCTAACGCACCTCTCCAACAACAACAACAACGACTACCTCCACGTCGCGAAGCAGACCTCCGCCGAGCAAGCCGTGTTCCTCTTGCGTTTGGCCAAACTGTTGGTGCTGCTGTTGATACTTATGTGGCTCCTGCTGCTGATGCGGAGGAGGATGATTATGTGGGAGATTATGAGGATGAGGTTGATCAAAATCAACACTACGTGCAGCCACCTGTACCACCACCAGCAGGTCGACCTCAGGTATATATTCGTAATGGTAGGCCTGCACCACCACCTCAGGTACGAGATGATGTCCATATTCCTAAACTGAAATTGAATATTCCACCATTTGAGGGTAGATATGTTCCTGATATATATCTTACTTGGGAGTTAGAAACTGAACAACGATTTACATGTTTACAATATCCTGAGGAGAGACGAGTTGCTGCTGCTGTTTGTGCTTTCACTAGTTTTGCATGTGTATGGTGGTCTGAACATTGTAGATTGTATCCTATTCCAACTACTTG
>NC_041381.1:272556317-272615687 GCF_002162155.2 Triticum dicoccoides | reverse complement strand
GAAAGACGGGACACCTTTGCCTCTATCACTCGCAATATTCAGATTGCTTAATCATATTCTTGCTTGTTCTTTGATTGCTTGCAGGAATAGACCTTCGTGGTCAGGTTGATCGTGCTCCAGCGTGGTCAATAACCTCTTGGAGTTGGCTTAGCGATTGCTAAGGCGCAACATTGTGCACGTTTGTAGTCGGATCGTCAAAGTCATCTCCACCAAATCGATAGGCATCATCTCATGGAAAGATCGGGACCCCGCCTCTATCAAGTGGTATCAGAGCCAAGAATAAAACCCAAGTCTAAACGATGCCTTAAGGGCTATATTCATAGGGAAAAGAGAGGGGATTTTGTCCACCCTTGGCAAGGTGGGACTAAAACACCTCCTAAGTCATTTCCCCTACAATATGGACTCTAAAAATAGATTACATGGGCCTGGCCCAAAATAAGGTGGCACAACACCAATAATAAGCTATGGACGAAATTTATGAAAGCCCATCTTGTATATTTCGTCCATCTGCTTGTATGTCATCATGGTGGCTTCAAAGTCCGGAAATCTCCACTTGAACCTCCATTCTTGTTCTCTTCGCGCGCACCTTCATCTCCGTGCTTGACCATGCTCCAATGCTTAACCTTCTTATCCGTGCTAGGCCCTTCAATTGCAAGCAACACAAATGTATCTAAGTTAGGCAGCATCATATTCTCATGAACACTAGAAACATTACTAAGAAATGAAAGTACCTGATAATATAATTGGCGTATCTGAGCTCTAGCAACTGTTCCAAGAGGTAAAACAGATGGGGATATGGGTGTAACTATGGTAGCTATGTCCCCATCATCCCTTCGTGCCGAAAACAGAACTGCATCCTTGGCCCTCGAAGCACTATACAAAGCCCTAGCGACAAAAGAATTAACCACCCTATGGTCCACGGTGGATAGGGATGATGTGATTCTCGATAAGAGATCCAAATCCACCTCTTTCAAGCCAGCGGAGGAAATAGTCAAATTTCAAGTGCACCCGACGGACCCTAAAAAAACAACATCTATCGGAGCATAGCTGGATCCGGTAGTGGACGCCGCCCTACGCACATTCCTGCGAGAGAATTGGGATATTTTTTCCTAGCACCCTTCTGACATGCCCGACATCCCACTCAGACTCGCCCAACACAGTCTAAATATAATCAAGGGATTCAAACCCGTGAAGCAGACACTACGGCGATTCTGTGAACCCAAGCATCAAGCCATGGGAGAAGAGTTAGCCAAGTTTCTAGAGGCTGGGTTTATTATGGAAATTAAACATCTGGATTGGTTAGCCAACTTGGTTATGGTACCAAAGAAGGACAAATCCTGGCACCTGTGTGTCGATTTCAAGGACCTCAACAAGGCATGCCCTAAAGACTCCTTCCCATTGCCTCACATCGACCAAATGGTTGACGCAACGGTAGGGCACGATTCTTTGTGTTTCCTCGACGCCTATTCCGGATACCATAAGATGAAGGAATCGGACCAGGCCGCAACCGCGTTCATCACTCCCTACGGTCCCTTCTGCTTCAACACTATGCCCTTCGGGCTCAAAAATGTTGGGTGATGCGGAGCATCCTACGGTCATCACCATGTCAAGAGTCTGTTTGGCAAGTGACACGTGTGACCTCTACTTCACATACACAAAGGTGAATCTTCTCCTTTACACGTGCTCACTTGACCCCTTTGAGGATGGTGTACTACTTGACACTTCTCCCGTGTGCATGCATAGGTATTGTCGGAGCTTCACAGATGTCAAGGAGGAGTACAAGCGCCAAGGAACGACTACATCATCCGCGAGGGAAGCGTGGAAGAGAAGACGGAAGAAAGGAGAAGAAGACGGAGCGGCTGCAGGAGCCAGGCCGTACATCCGGACCGCCGTCCGGATCATCCGGGCTCAGCCGGATCATCCGGGTCCCCCTCCGGATCATCCGGATAAATGCGTCCGAAGGCACCCGAAGGCCTCATGTGAAGCCGGATCATCCGGGCCCCCTCCCGGATCATCCGGACGATGGCCGGATCATCCGGACCCCCATCCGGATCATCCGGGCCTTGCCTGCGTGCAACGTTTCGGGCCGAGGCCCATGTACCCATTCGCCCCCTCACTTACCCCTTCGCCCACTAGACTATAAATAGACATCCTCCTCCCCATTTTCAGGGTTAGCAAATATGATAGCTCATTCTTAGGTGAGCTTTGCTCCTACCTCTTCTCTTGAGAGAGAGAGAGAGAGAGAGAGAGAGAGAGACTACCACTCCCATGGAGATCAAGACCTCCATGTGAGAAGATCCTTCTAGGATTCAAGCCCCCATCTCCTTTGGATTTGGGATGAACTCTACCTTGTATCTTTCTCTTCGTTGTTCATGTACCTTGTGATCTTGTGTGTTTGATTGTCTAGTGGATGTGTGATTTGGAATTGTTCTTGAGTGTTTCCCCTTGTGATTTCTCCCCGTTCTTCCCCGTGTTCATCGTGTTCTTCGAGGGATCCCGCTCCAAACGTGAAAGATCGTCGCTATAGGGTTCCACCCTACATCATCATGGTATCATGAGCCACGTTGATCACGTTTTGGAGCCCCTACCCCTCTTTTTCTAGCTTGATTTTGTTGTTTTCGTCCTAAATCCGAAAATCCCCACCAAAAATAGCCCCAAATTTTTTTGTGATTTGTTGGTTTGATGATGTTTTGTTGATTTTGATCCGTGGATTTGCTTGGTTTCAAGTGGATCTAGCATTTCCCCGAGTTTCCCCACCTTCCATCCACAAAATCCATCAAATTTTGCCCCGAAAATCCCCAAATTCCGCCCAAAAATTCGTCTCCACGAGCAAATCCCGAGCGGATTGACTTGCCCGGATCATCCGGACCTTCTCCAGGATCATCCGGACATCCCCCGGATCAGCTGGACGTCCCCCCGGACGTCCGGATACCCCACGCACCCAGAAAACAGAACCGGAGCTGACGAACCTGGATCATCCGGATGTACACCCGGATCATCTGGACCTAGCCCGGATCATCCGGACCTCCTCCCGGATGTCCGGTTAACCCTGACACTGCTTCGGCTGAAATTTTGTTTTGGCTGTAACTAATTCATCCGAACTCCGTTTTTGACGTTCTTTAGCTCGTTTTGAAGCTATTGACATCCCCTATCCCACAAAAATACCACCAACATTATTTGACTCCATCAAATTTTCGGGATTTTGGCATCTTTGCCTAGGGCTTCCACCATATCATCCGCATAGCCACCACCGACTTCCGCAACCTAACCCATTTTGTTCCCCATTGCATATGTGGTTGTATGAGTTGTGATTAGAGTCTCCTAAGGTGTTTCGGCTACTTAGGGACAATTGCTTCTTCATCAACCACCACCACCACTTCCGCATAGACGTGCCCACCATACATTTCAACCCCAACTTAACCCAATTTTGTTTGAGTTGTGGCTTGTGTCTCCTAAGGTGTTACGGCTACTTAGGGACGGCAAATTCAACTCCGACTCGTGTATAGCCCATCATTCCACTTCCGCATTGCCTAGTGCAACACCACCACCGCTTTCCGCTACCACCATTTGACATTTGTCATTTGAGATTTTGAGTTTGCGGTTTTTCCGTTTCCTAAGGTGTTTCGGCTACTTAGGGACGAGTCTCCATCATCTTGGTATCTACATCAAGAACACCGCCACTCATCACCGCAAAGGACGGTAACCTCGACGACACCTTTGTATATTCCCTTGCAATAGCATTGTTAACCCCTAGCCCATTTTGCGTTACTTGCCTATCGAGACTAGCCATTTGAGTATTGCCGGCAACGTCACTTGTGCACATTAGCGGTCTACACCATCCATTGCATACATACCATATCATCTTGGTATCATACCATCCATTGTGCCTCAAGTTTGTTCCCGCATATACACAATTGCTATCTTGGTTTGTGCATTGTGCAAAGTGGCCATAGAAAAATAAATAAATAAAGCTTTTAAGCAAAAGAAAGAGACCAAAGAGCTTGTAAGCAATAGCCATAGCATCACAATATATCATACGGTATCATATTTGATCATCTTGGATCATTGTGTGAGAAACACCGGGAACCATACATATATAGCATACTTGGGATAGAAAGTTTATCCATTTTGCATCTTATAGGTTGTGCACAAGTGTCGTATCCGCCTATTGAGCAATCGTGCTAGCGTCTCTCTTGAGTTGTGCAACACGAGCGTTTTCCGTGGATTCCACATTTTGTGCTCATTCCTTGGTTGCACGACCCCATTTATCTATCCGTGTGTGTGCTTCCGTGAGCCACATATTGCTATTGGTCTACTTTTTCCCTTGCGAATTTGTGAATCTCTTTCAACATTATTGACTCTTGCTAACATTTTGCATCAAATTTTTGTGCCATTATCCTCACCGAGCTCTACCATAAGCTTTACTTGATAGGTGTGAGTGAACAAGTCCGGTACCAATTCCACTATTCTTTCATCTCACATTGAGTGAAGCGAGATACATCCTCAACTTTGGGAAAAGGTAACTTGGTATTGTTTATCTCATTTCCTACTCACCTCTACTCGAGTCTTGTGATGGATAGGCAAGGCATTTCACCTTCGGTCTACAACAACAACGGCGAGTTCGATGCCACGAACAACAACTCCGATGCCAAGATGCAAGCTCAAATGGAGGAGATCAAAGCCCTCATCAAGTCCTACAAGCGATCTTCCTCATCTTCGAGAAGACGCTCAAGAGCACATGCTTCCGAGCTACCATCTCCGGCAAGATCACATCGGCATCGACACCATCACCACCAAGAATGTGAAGGTCAAGAGCTCAACACCAACAACCGCTCAACGACTTCACCATCTACCTTGGCATCTTGGCCAAGCAACTTCAAGGCATCTTCGCCTACGGACATATGGCATCTTCGCCAACAAAAACCCCAAGACTACACTCAAGAGAAGCTCCCCAAGCTCAAGTCTGCGACTTCCACGAGCTACTATGACCTCGACACCGACAATGAGATTCCTTTCTATGGGACTCAAGAACCCGAGGAGTATCTCGAGTGGGAGCGTTTGATGGACGACTACCTCAAGCTACATCAAGTTCCTCCTGAAGATCAAGTGAAGTGCGCCACAAGAAACTTCCATGACTACGCCTTGTCTTGGTGGCTTCACACACCTTCGGAGTACTACGACATGAGTTGGCCCAAGACGAAGAGAGCTTTGCGGCAAGAGTTTGTGCCTCCAACCTACACGGAACAACTTCGACGCCAATTGGAGAACACCATCCAATGATCCAAGTCCATCGACAAGTACTTCAAGGAGATGATGATTGCCTTGCGACGAGCCGGCGTGGACGACCCCATTTCGATGAAGTTCCACTTCATGATGGGATTACACAACGACATCTCAAAAACCATCTTCCTCGAGAACTACAAGTCCATCGACGACTACTACATTGGTGCTCTCAAGGCGGAACAAGAACTCATGAAGGCCAAGGCTTCTCTCCCCCAAGCAAACTTCGCGGCGACCAAGCTCTACGACAAGCATGAGGCTAGTACCACCAAGATGTCCAAGCCCGACGAGCTCCAAGACGATGCTCCCATGTTTGACTTCACCGCCATCCCTCTTTGTGGCATTGATGGTGTCGAGTCTACTTCGACTCTTTTTCAAGATGGTGCGGTGACGAGTACGACTGCGGAGACCCTCAAGGACCAAGCTTTGGAGGCGAGCGACAAGGTGGCGAGCAAGGATGATGCTTCCATCTTTGGAGGCGAGAGTGATGATGTGCCATCTTCGGCCTTCATCTACGGCGACGATGACGAGATGATCGAGCATGGGATTTTCCCTTCGGTCATGGAGGAGAGTGATGATGTGCCATCTTCGGCCTTCATCCACGGCGACGGTGACGACATGATCGAGCATGGGATTTTCCCTTCGGTCATGGAGGAGAGTGATGATGTGCCATCTTCGGCCTTCATCCACGGCGACAACGACAAGATGGTTGAGCATGGGATCTTCCCTTCGACCACGGCGATGTATGATGACTTGAGTGACTTGTGCCACCATATTGAGAGTGAGAGTGACTTCACCACTAGCCCCATATATGATGAGTTGCCACAATTCCCATGTGAGGAGAGCCACAACCCCCACCACTTGAGTGAGATGAGTGACTCCACCATACGTGAGTTTGAGTGCACCTATTTTGAGGGAGTGAGTGAACCACCACATAGAGAGAGTGAGATAGTTGATAGGTCTCGTGAGGCCATTTGCATTTCTAACAACTTGACCTCTACCTCTATTGTGTCTTCTCGTTTGGTGCTAGGTCCCATTTATGATGACGTGCCGATCCTCGACGACTTCGTCCTCCCTTTGGACAAGACGATGGCCATGGTGGATTATGATGCACCGCCCACATGGTTCCATCAAGATGATGATGATGACCACCATTTGGTCTTTCCCACCTCACCTACACCACTTGAGTGGAATGACAAAGGTAACGAAGGTGACGGTGATGCTCTAGTCCCACTAGTGGACATTCTTGACATTGATTGCTTGCATGATGTTGATCCACCTATTGCCATGCTTCATGCTAGTATGATTTCCCCATGCGATGATTTGCCCATTTATGATGAGTATGATGATTCTATTGTGGAGTCTATTAGTTGTGATGCCATGTTACATAGGATTTCTTGTGACAATTCTTTAGGTCACATCATGTTTGATAATCCGCTTGACTTGTCATATGCTATGCATGAGATCAACCATATGTCTTATTTGCAATCTCTTCATAGTGACTATGCATATGCCATTAAAATAAACCCAATTTGCACATATGGCATAGATGACAAGCCCATGGTTATTGGCATTTGTTTCTCTTGTGATGATATTGATATGCTCCCTTTGCATCATTTATCTCATATGCCATGCCATGACCACCTAGCTTCGGATATGCATTGTTTTGGATGTTGTCCCTTTTCTCCATATGATGTTTCCGATATTGCTCATGAGGAGACCCCCATAGTTTCCTCATACATTTTAGGAGATTTTGACCCATCCCATCCATTGCATGATCCCAATACTTGTGTGCACCATATGCTCCCCATGAATAAACATGCTTTTGATGTGCCATATACTTGTTTGCTCAATTTGTGTCCCCATCGTGTCATACATAATAACTATTCTTTCATGATGGATGACATGTTCTTATACCATGCATCAAATTTCTTTGAGCGATGCTTATCTTGTGCTAACTCACACGTGCACATACACATCATGGTGGATGATGTGTACATTTACCACACACACAATTTCTTTCGTTTGTGTCTCTTTTGTGTAGGTACCCATGAATACTTGTCAACTTCGCAATCCCACGAGTTGACAAAACGAGCTCTTGAGAGCAATGACGATTTGGGATCCCGTGGACTATCCTTACCACCGTTCCCTTCGCGCAAGGACTACGCGCAACTCCTCTACTTGGCTCTCACACGGCTATGGGCCATTTACCACTTCTCACATTATGCTCATTTTACCGTGTTCACTTTGCATGCTATGCTTGCTTCTATGCCTTTGCCATGCAATTGTGACCCTTGTTTGCATCTACCCATGATTCTCCATTATGATATTCCTATGTGTATTTGCATGCTTGGTCGAGATCCTTGTTGCTTTTCCCATGTTTATCATGTGCCCCATTCTATTGATGCTTGTTGTGTTGGGGGAGTCATGATGACCCATTGTTATTCACATATGGCCTCTCGCCAATACATTGATGACATTTTACTCATATCTTGCTTTCATGCTTGTGCTATGACATGTGAATTATTCATGCCCACCATTTGCACCAATGACATGTTTGCCATGATTCCTCCTAGTATGTTGCATCTTCGCACTACTAGATTGCTTGATTTGATAGCTATGAATGCTCGCTATATTGCATCACCCATGTTCCACTACTTGCTTTCTTGGGTTGATGACATATATGCTCATGCCTCTCACATGATATATCTTGATCATTGTCTCTTGTGTTATAAGTGCTCATCTCATGCGGTTGATGACAACCATCTATATGCTTTGCACATGATTCATATTGCTTCGTGTCATATATCTCCATGTGTTGCCTCTCTCATGCTAGATTTGCCATGTATTGAGTGCAACAATGATTCTCTTCTTGCTCATGAGATTGCCCCCATAGCATTCTTGCATATATTTGGAGATTTTGACATAATTCTTGTGAAGCATGCTTGTCTTACTTCTTTGCACCATATACCTAGTGCCATGAATATTGCCATTGTTGCATCATATTATTCATGCACTTGTGCTTCTAATGGTTATGTGCAAAAGATGAGAACCATCATGATGGATGATGTGTTTATCTACCATGTGCATACGTTCTTTCTTTTGTTTTGTGCATGTGTAGGATACTTGGACTTCGTGTCGACTTCCACTTCACGTGAGTTGACCATTCGAGCTCTTGAGAGCGAGCCTCATACACTCGATCACGACACGCTTCTACACCATACTTCCTACCACTTCAAGGACATTGTGAAGAATGCACAAGGACATGCCTTCAAGGTGACATCTTTCTTGAGCATGGATATTGCGGATAATACTACTTGTGTTGCTTGCACCGTGAGACTTATTGGTCATCTTGGACCACTTGATTGCGCACTTGCTAGAGATCTTGCTTTGACTTGCCATTATCACATTCCCATGCATCATGATATATATGCCTTGTGTGTTGCATCCAATTCTTGGACTACTTGCTACTATCATATGGTTGGTTGCACCAATATCATTTCTTCACATATGTCATGTCCCTTTGCATGTCACATGCTTGACTTGATTGCCTCACACATGATGAACAATTGCTCTTTCTATTGTGTTGAGTACCACACTATATTCACTACACCCTATGCACATTATGCTTGGATTGTCTTGCACTTGTCCCATGTGTTTAGACACTTCATTTTACTTGGTGTTTTGAATGATTCATATGCCTACCATAGACCTTTCATTGAGCAATTTATGAATGCTTGCTATGACCTTGAGGTAGATGCTTGTTCACTTATCACATATATTTGCATCTTGACCTCCCATTTACATGCTTGTTCCCATGATGTACTTGATTGTGCTCAATTTATATCTCCAAATGTCATGACACACTTCTTTGTCAAACCATATGCTATGCTTGATGACAACACTTGTTGGGTGAATCACCTCTTGAATGCTTGGTTTTGCTCTTACAACAACCACATTTGTTTTTCGAAGTGCTTGTTATCTTTGTTAGTTTTGCAGGAATTACAAGACGGTGCGACATTGGAGAGTGCCACATTCGAGCTACTAGACGATGAGTGCTTGGTGATCGACCACTTCGACACGGCACCGCCATCTCTTTCCCATGGTGATTTGGTTTTTGATCCGAGGTCGGATCTTTTCCAAGGGGGAGGGGATGATGCGGAGCATCCTACGGTCATCACCATGTCAAGAGTCCGTTTGGCAAGTGACACGTGTGACCTCTACTTCACATACACAAAGGTGAATCTTATCCTTTACACGTGCTCACTTGACCCCTTTGAGGATGGTGTACTACTTGACACTTCTCCCGTGTGCATGCATAGGTATTGTCGGAGCTTCACGGATGTCAAGGAGGAGTACAAGCGCCAAGGAACGACTACACCATCCACGAGGGAAGCGTGGAAGAGAAGACGGAAGAAAGGAGAAGAAGACGGAGCGGCTGCAGGAGCCAGGCCGGACATCAGGACCGCCGTCCGGATCATCCGGGCTCAGCCGGATCATCCGGGTCCCCCTCCAGATCATCCGGATAAATGTGTCTGAAGGCACCCGAAGGCCTCATGTGAAGCTAGATCATCCGGGCCCCTTCCCGGATCATCCGGACGATGGCCGGATCATCCGGACCCCCATCTGGATCATCCGGGCCTTGCCTGCGTGCAACATTTCGGGCCGAGGCCCATGTACCCATTCGCCCCCTCACTTACCCCTTCGCCCACTAGACTATAAATAGACATCCTCCTACCCATTTTCAGGGTTAGCAAATATGATAGCTCATTCTTAGGTGAGCTTTGCTCCTACCTCTTCTCTTGAGAGAGAGAGAGAGACTACCACTCCCATGGAGTTCAAGACCTCCATGTGAGAAGATCCTTCTAGGATTCAAGGACCCATCTCCTTTGGATTTGGGATGAACTCTACCTTGTATCTTTCTCTTTGTTGTTCATGCACCTTGTGATCTTGTGTGTTTGATTGTCTAGTGGATGTGTGATTTGGACTTGTTCTTGAGTGTTTCCCCTTGTGATTTCTCCCCGTTCTTCCCCGTGTTCATCGTGTTCTTCGAGGGATCCCGCTCCAAACGTGAAAGATCGTCGCTATAGGGTTCCACCCTACATCACTGGGGCTACCTACCAACGTATGATTCAAACTTGCTTGGAAAAACAAATCAGCAAAACAGTCGAAGCATATGTGGATGACGTGGTCATTAAGACAAAACGCATTGAAACATTGGTGGACGATCTTTGCCTCACCATCGACATCCTCCGGACATACGACATACGACTCAATCTGAAAAAGTGTGTCTTCGGAGTACCAGCCAGAAAATTGCTAGGGTTCATTGTTTCCCATAGAGGAATGGAAGCAAACCCAGCCAATATCCAAACTTTGGCACAATTGGCCATACCAATAGACCTAAAGCAAGTCCAGAAATTAGGTGGGTGCGTCGCGGCCTTAAGCCGTTTTTTCTCCAAATTGGGAGAAAAAGCATTACCACTCTACAAACTATTACGACGCACTGACAACTTCAAATGGACGGACGCTGCCACAGCCGGATTGGAAGAAATCAAAGCCCTTCTCGCAAGAAACCCAATCCTGGCTGCACCATGTGTTGTAGAGCCTATGTTATTATATATTTCCACAACTAACCAAGTAGTTAGTGTTGTGCTCATCGTCGAACGAGGGGAAGAGAGACATAAATTCCCCACCCAAAAACCAGTCTATTATGTATCGGAGGTCCTTACACCTTGCAAATCCCGATACCCCCGCTATCAGAAGATAGCCTACACAGTCTTCATGGCATCCCGTAAATTGTGACACTACTTTCAAGAGTGTTCGATCATAGTGGCATCTAAAGTACCACTCAACGACATTATCAATAACAGGGATGTCACTGGATGCATAGCCAAATGGGCCATCGAGCTTTTACCATACTAAATAGTATACAAGCCATGCCGGGCTATTAAATCCTAGGTGTTGGCCGACTTTGTCGCTGAATGGACGGAAGCTGAGCTCCCTAAAGAGTATAGCTCATACTCCAATTGGATTATGTACTTTGACGGCTCTAAAATGCTGGCCGGACTAGGGGTTGGCGTCATCCTAACATCTCCTACTGGGGACACAGTCCGCTGTGTATTACAAATTATGTATATGGACTCCAACAATGCAACCGAATATGAGGCACTGCTACATGGTCTTCGCACGACTGTTTCCATGGGTATACAATGCCTGGAGATGTGCGGTGATTCAAACCTCGCAATATCCCAGGTCAATGGAGAGTTCGATGCAAAGGACCCAAAAATGGCGGCATATCGAAACGCCATATTAAAAATATCAGCTCGGTTCGAAGGACTTGAGTTTCATCATGTCGCTCGAGAGAGTAATTAGGCAGCCGGCATCCTCGCTTGAATGGGCGCTAAGCGCGACCGTGTGCCACCTAACACTTTTGTGGAAAGGCTCTTTAGGCCATCTGTAGTGTGGCAGGGTGAGAGCAGAGAAGGCAGTACGAACCTGATCATACCCCCAGCTGTCGAACACAATGCAGACACCATCGGGTGTCTGGATATCGAGATAACACCATCTGCTCATGAGATCATGGTGTTTATCGCTCCATGGACTGAACCTTTCTTGGCCTACCTTAATAGGCAGGAGCTTCCGGACGATCAAAATGAAGCCCGGTGCATAGTGCGGTACTCTAAAGCCTTCAAAGTGCATGAGGGTGAACTGTACAAAAGGAGCACTACCGGAGTCCTTCAAAGGTGTATCTCCGAAGAGGAGGGAAGGCAACTCTTGGCAGAAATACATGCTGGCTTGGGCGGTCATCACGCCATAGCTCAAGCCCTCGTATGCAAGGCGTTCAGGACAAGTTTTTTCTGGCCTACGGCTCGAGCAGACGCTCAAGCCCTTGTCCAACGTCGCATGGGTTGTCAGCTTTTTGCCAATCAAAGTCACATGCCTCCCACTACATTAAGAACAATCCCCATTACTTGTCCCTTTGCGGTCTGGGGGCTTGATATGGTTGGACCCCTTAAAGGGGGAAGCCACAAAAAGAAATACTTGCTAGTAATGGTAGATAAATTCACTAAGTGGATAGAGGCCAAACCGGTAAAAATAGCTGTGGCAGGGCCAGGGATTGACTATATCTGGCGTAGTCCACCGTTATGGTGTCTCGACAGTATCATCACTGATAATGGCTCCAACTTTACAGCTGATGAGGTGAAAAATTGGTGCGCTAAGTTGGGCATTAAACTCGACTATGCATCTGTATACCACCCTCAAACAAATGGCCAAGTCGAAAGGGCCAATGGTCTGATTGTGAGTGGCATTAAGCCCAGATTAGTGCGCTTTTTGCGAGAGTCAGACAAGCATTGGGTTGAGAAACTTGATTCCGTACTCTGGGGACTCCGGACCACGCCCAATCAAAAGACCAGATACACACCCTTCTTTATGGTGTACGACGCAGAGGCCATATTGCCCTGTGACATTATTCATGACTCACCTAGAGTGCTCATGTACAAAGAGAGAGAGAAGACGAACTACATCAGCAGGATGACCTGGACGGACTCGAAGAGGAGTGCGATATTGCTAAAGCTCGTTCCGCATTTTATCAACAACAGGCCAGGCGTTACCAAAGCAGAGAAGTGCGGGCTAAGACATCCAATGTCAGAGAACTTGTTTTATGCCTCCCAGAAAAGAAAAAGGACAAGCTCAAACCCAAATGGGAGGGCCCCTTCATGATAGATGAAGTCCTTACTGGAGGAGCCTATTGCCTTCGTAATAAAGCGGATAATCACCTTGAGCCGAACCCATGGAATGTTGCATGGCTCCGAAGATTCTATGCATAGTTCGGGCTCCTTAGGTTTCACTTCAACTAGGTGTTTTCCTTTTTCTCTCGCTTCTTTTTTGATTTTCCCCCTTATCCTTCTCAATGTATGTTCGGATCAACCACATTATTTGGGGTTCACATATTTAAACGTATACACCCCACCATACATTGGGGCTTCTTTAATGAAGCATATTATTAAAAGCTCATAAGCCTCCTTTGTTCATGACAGTTGTTGTTTTTGCCATTTTATGCACCTCTATGACTTAAGTTTTTGCCAAGCTGGGTTGCCTTGCTCCTGTGTTTATACCGTACGTTCCCGATTGTTCGTCTAGGGTGTAAAGGGAGTACCTCTGCAATTGTTACAACCGGGTTATCCGGATCTGTACCTCAGACGGGTGAAGCCGAAAGCTAGCGTTCTTAAGGGAATAATTGGTCGGCGAATACATGACGAACTATTTTTTGGAACAATTACCGAATTGGCTATATGTACTTTGGATACGAGCCTAGGCATGCATCATTTAGCATGTTAACCCAAGGAAAAGAACCCCTAACGGAACTATTTTTCTTGGAAGATGTTTCTGATGTTAAATAGTAATATAACATAACTCCCTGAACATATTTTGTCTGTTCGAGCAATATGACTGGATTGCTTGGTTTTTGATAACACCAAATGTTTCTCAGTTAAACATAGTATACGGAAACACCCCAACTTATTGGTTTGGAGGTGGAAGCCAAAGGTCTGCAATGATTAAAATTTTCCAAAGCTCGGCAGGAAATAAGTTCGGTCATAAAGTACATTGATACATAGAATGGAACGCCTACTCTCTTTCTACGCCATCTAAAAGGCTATCTAGTTTACAATCTTGTTGCGAATATTTCGCCGCTATCATTACTTGATCATATACTAAGCTTACAGGAATTTCCTTCCCATCTTGTCCTTGAGGTACAACTCGGGCCATATGATTCAGATCGAGTCTGGTGTAGCGTGTCTTCACCATGGCCCACGCCTGTCGTGCTCCTTCATGGCATGCGGACGTCTTCCATAGCTCGAAGCGACACCGAGCACCCTTGAACAGGTCTGCCAACCCCTCCATGCTTTCTGGAGGGGCATCGGATGGCCATAAGGCTTTGGCCATGTTCTTCATGGCTTTCCGGGCATGCTCGTGCAGCTTTGATAGTTCTTTTAGAACGCCGCTTTGAAGCCCGGACACTTCCTCTTCATGGCGGTCGGTCAACATACCTGTATGAACCAAATTATAAACATTCCATATTATATGATTACATCAATACTTCAGATGGTTCAAAAATCATACCGAATATGCCGCCCTTCAGCTTTTGGTTTTCCTGTTGTGACTCCAAGAGTTGAGCCTTTAAGCTCTTTATCTCTTCAGCCTACTTCTTCACTTCCTCTTCTAGTTTTTTTATCTTTTCCCCCAGTCATTGGGGCACTCTTCATTTCTTCAAGCTCTGTGACAGCAGCATTTAGCTGTGTCCGGCTTGTCGCGAGCTCGTGGGACAATGCGTTGGTCTTCTCCTTGAGAACATGCGGTCATAAACGATCCCCAAATCGGTCAGTTCCTACCGCTTTAAGTCTCGGGGGCTACTGGTATCTATATACTAGAATAGCATAAATTTTTACCTGGATATCATTTGACAACAGGCAAGTAACACCTGTAAGCCCATCCCGGGCAGCTCGGATATATGCACTCATGGTATTGAGAGCGGTAAACTCTTCTTCCGAAAAGACCGGGGCACACAGGGTCTCTTTTAAGCGACGGTGATTCATCGCGCTCTCCACCTTGGAATTAATGACAGACACTTCATCCGGATCTTCCTGAGGCGGATGGGGTGGCGCCACCCCTGTATGCACCCTCGTCCTAGTTGAGGAATTCGGCACCGCATTGGCCGCGGCTCGGCTTGCTGGGATCTTTGGCATGGTTTGCCATACACCTCTCCTGAGATAATAGAGGGAGGATCAAGATGACAATTCGGCTTTACGCCTGAGTATAAAATAAGGGATATACCTTTTTGTTGGGAGCAGGCTCGGTGGCGCTCCCGGCTTCCTTTTGCTTCGCACGTTCACTCCTTGAGGGTGTCGTCCTTCTTTTTGTTGTCCGACCTTGGGTACAGCTCGCTGAGCGCCGATCCTACAAGGCACCGCCCAGTGCAGAGGGTAAAGTTAGGAGCGGAAATGTCGCTCTTTTTTGATTTATGAACACTTACCTTTAGAGATCAGGGTAATCGGCCATGATGGCTACTTCCGAGCCACCAAGGCTCACCTGGTAATAAACCCTGTCTTCAAATTCCACGAACATATTCGGATCCTCATGGAATTGATGTCTACTATGCAACTTTATTTTTGTAGACACGTGTTGGGCCTCCAAGCGCAATGTTTTGTAGGACAATAGCAATTTTCCCTCAACTGGATGACCTAAGGTTTATCAATCCGTGAGAGGTGTAGGATGAAGATGGTCTCTCTCAAACAACCCTGCAACCAAATAGAAGAAATCTCTTGTGTCCCCAACACACCCAATACAATGGCAAATTGTATAGGTGCACTAGTTCGGTGAAGAGATGGTGACAAAAGTGTAATATGGATGGTAGAAATATAATTTTATAATCTGAATAAATAAAAACAGCAAGGTAGCAAATAGTAAACGGGCACAAAAATGGTATTGCAATGCTTGAAAACAAGGCCTAGGGTCCGTACTTTCACTAGTGCAACCTCTCAACAATGCTAATAAAATTGGATCATATAACCATCCCTCAACGTGCAATGAAGAATCACTCCAAATTTCCTATGTAGCGAAGAACATAAGACGGAATTTTTGTAGGATACGAAACCACCTCAAAGCTATTCTTTCCGATCAATCTATCCTAGAGTTCATACTAAAATAACACAAAGCTATTCTTTCCGATCGATCTAACCAAGAGTTCATACTAAAATAACACCAAATAAAGTTCAGATTCATAATATTCAATCCAACACAAAGAACTTCAAAGAGTGCCCCAAGATTTCTACCGGAGAAACAAAGACAAGAATGTGCATCAACCCTATGCGTGATTACCCCAATGTCACCTCGGGAATCCACGCGTTGAGTGCCAAAACATATATCAAGTGAATCAATACGATACCCCATTGTCACCATGAGTATTCAATTGCAAGACATATATCAAGTATTCTCAAATCCATAAAAGTATTCAATCCAGTAATACGAAATCTCAAAGGGAAAACTTAATTTATCACAACAAGATAGAGAGGGGAAAACACCATATGATCCAAATATATTAACAAAGCCCATGATACATCAAGATCGTGACATCTCAAGAACACGAGAGAGAGATATTAAACACATAGCTGCTAGTACAAACCCTCAGCCCCGAGGGTGGACTACTCCCTCCTTAATGTGGTGGCCGCCGGGATGAAGAAGATGGTCACCGGTGGTGATTCCCTCCTTCGGCAGGGTGCCGGGACGGTGTCTATATTGGATCTCATGGATACAGAGGCCTTGCGGCGGCGGAACTTCTGATCTAGGGCTACCTCGAAGGGTTTTGGAATGTTTCAGAATTTATAGGGCGAAGAGGCGGTTCAGGTGGCGCCCAAGGTGGGCAGCACCCACCAAGGCGCGCTTGGGCCTCCTGGCGCGCCCTGGTGGGTGTTGCTCCCCTCGAGCAGCCCCCCAGGTGCTTCCTTGGCCCATTGGCTTTCTTCTTGTCCATAAAAAATCTCCAAAAGAAGTTACGCGGCGTTTGGACTCCGTTTGATATTGATTTCCTGCGATGTAAAAAACAAGCAAAAAACAGCAACTGGCACTGGACACAGGGTCAATAGGTTAGTCCCAAAAAATGGCATAAAGTTGCTATAAAATGATTGTAAAACATTCAAGAATGATAATATATTAGCATGAATACTTCATAAATTATAGATACGTTGGAGACGTATCAGCATCCCCAAGCTTAATCCCTACTCATCCTTGAGTAGGTATATGACAAAAGAAATAATTTATGAAGTGTGAATGCTAGCAAAGTGCACAAGTTTGATCAATGATTATTTCAATCACTTTTCCTAGCATCATAACAACAATTCTTTCTTATAAAACTTCTCATGTTATAGTAGCAACCAATTCACATGTTAAGGTTCAAACGATGAATTCTCTTGAAACTCAACAACCTATGTTCTCAGTCACCAAGCAATTGCAATTCATCTTATTCAACAGAGTCTAAGTAAGAGCTCCACATACTCAACCATCATATAGTCTTCTATAATTGCTAACACTCACCACATACACATGAGCAAAATGTTTCAACCGGACACATAGAAAGATAGGGGCTTATAATTTCGCCTCCCAACGTATTCACCTTTGGGTGATGTCAACAATAATAACTCATGCTACCCATATTCAACAGGATATATGTGCCTAGATCTTTCCTCACCACATGATGCTTGCCACAGGAGAAAAATAAAAAGGAATAGAGAGACATACTTTGACTCTTTGCATAAAAGTAAATACTGAAAAGTAAAAGATAGGCCTTTCGTAGAGGGAAGCAGAGGTTTCCATGCGCTTATTTGTTTGTATGCTCAACCCCTTAGTGCAAAAGAACGTCACCTTATATTTCCCCTTAGGATAGCAACCTTTATTTTGCAGTCTGTCGTTTTTATTCTTTGCCATCACAAGTTCATACAACGCTCAATTTTCTCTTACACTAAATGATCTAACACTTTTAGAAGCAATTTTTATTGCCTTATTGCACCGATGAAAACTTACTTGAACGATCTTGCTCAATCCTTAGGTAGGTATGGTGGACTCTCAAAACAAGATTTGGGTTTAAGGGTTTTTGGATGCACAAGTAGTATCTCTACTTGGTGCGGAATTTTTGGCTAGAAAGATATGGGGCAAGCACCACATGTTGAAGGATCTAGGACAATATAACTTTTATGTGAATATGAACAAACATAAATCATTACGTTGTCTTACTTGGCCAACATCAACAATTTTGGCATATAATATTTTGATGGGGGCTCACAATCACAAAAGATTTCCAAGATAGTGTATTTGCATGTGAAAGTTCTCTTCCTTATACTAATTATTCGTGAATTGCTTGTATGACCAATATTGTGATTGTCAAGCTTCAAAAGCTTTCACTTTCTAAACCCAGTGTGAAGCCAGTACTAGGAATGATATGAACATGTAATTCCAACTTCATGATATTCAATTCATTCAAAAATTTACTCATAGGATATAAGTGAAGCACAAGAGTAATTCCATAGAAAAGAGCTTCGTTAACGGAATGTGGATGCCGCTTACCTAGCCTCCCTGGCAACTAATTGAGGCCTCTATTTTATTTAAAAACTTTCAGGTATAAGTATTTTATTGAAACAACAAGAAAAACAAAACAAAATGACATTCTAAGAATAGCAGAACTCATGTGAAGAAGCAAAAACTTAGGCTCAACTGATACTAACCGATAATTGTTGAAGAAGAAAGGTGGGATGCCTACCGGGGCATCCCCAAGCTTAGATGATTGAGACTTCTTTGAATATTAACTTGGGATGCCTTGGGCATCCCTAAGCTTGAGCTTTTGTGACTCCTTAATTCCTTTCATATCACGGTTTTCCTAAATCTCAAAAACTTCATCCACACAAAACTCAACAAGAACTCGTGAAATAAGTTAGTATAAACCAATGCAATAACCTTATCATTCTCTACTGTAGAAAATCACTAAAATTATTATTCAACATTGCATACTAAATTCCTCTGCATATTTAATAGTCTTATCCTCAAATAGAATCATTAAACAAGCAAACATATGCAAACAATGCAACCATAATAGCAATCTGCCAAAACGGTACAGTCTGTAAAGAATGCAAAATTCATCATACTTCCCTAACCCCAAAAATTATGAAAAAAATTACAAACTGTAGAACATTTATCAGAGCTTATTTTGCAAAACATTTCAACATTTTATCATGTTCTGACTTTTCTAGAGAATTTTTGCAACAACGATAACTTTCTGTTTTGAAACAGCAACATGTAAACTTGCAAAATAAGCATGGCAAGGGCTAGCATTGCCACTTTTATTGAAAAAAAGATGCAAAAAATATTATAAATAACAGCAAGCAAATACTAACAAAATAAATTGATGCTCCAAGCAAAACTCATATCATGTGACGAATGAAAACATAGCTCCAAGTGAGGTTACCGATAATGTTGGAGACGAAAGAGGGGATGCCCTCCAGGGCATCCCCAAGCTTGGTTGCTTGGATCTTCCTTGAATATTACATTAGGGGTGCATTGGGCATCCCCAATCTTAGGGTCTTGTCACTCCTCATTCTCCTCATATCGACATCTCACCCAAAACTTGAAAGCTTCAATCACACAAAACTTAACGGAACTACGTGAGATAGGTTAGTACGATAAAGAGCGAACCATTACACTTTTGGTAGTGTCAAAGACAAGATTCATAATGTTTCCACACAATTATTAATGTACCATATCATTTCTACAATTTATATTGAGCAATATAAGCCATAGAAACTAGAAAACAAGCAAACTCTGCATTGAAAACAGAATCTGTCAAAAACAAAATAGTATGTAGTAATCTGTACTCAAACCATAATTCTGCTACTCCAAAAATTATTAAACAAATGGACCACGTGAGAAATTTGTATGTTACTCTTATGCAAAAAGAGTTAACTCAAAATCACTCTTCTGTTAAAAATGAGAGTTATTTTCGTGATTGCAAAAGTTTCTGTTTTTCAGCAAGATCAAATCAACCATCACCCAACATGATCCCAAAGGCTTTACTTGGCACTTTATTGAAACAAAGACAATAAAACATGATTACTACAGTAGCTTAATCATGTGAACACACAAAACAGTAGGTAAAAGTGTTGGGTTGTCTCCCAACAATCGCTTTTCTTTAATGCCTTTCAGCTAGGCATGATGATTTCAATGATGCTTGCATAAAAGATAAAAGTTGAAACATAACAAGAGCATCATAAATCATAAGTTCCTCTATCATAATAATTTTCAGTAGCATCATGAATAGATTCATCCATATAACCATCATATAAAGCATTCTTTTCATGATCCAAAAGCATAGAAGATTTATGGGATAATTAGATTTATGCCCCAAGTTGTGTCCCACTCGTCTGTTTTACCCCTACTTCCCAAAAGTCATCGGTTCTATCCAAGTCACTTAGCTCCTCTTATGGTTTTGCCCTTTGACAGTTTGACCGTCAATTTGAAAACTTCATAACTAATTCATACTAAATCAAAAAATGCAAATAAGATACCAAAATGTTCGGAAAAACATCACCTATATGTCAGTGTCATTTGCATTCATGAAAAGTGTTGGAAAGTGCCCATCCGAGTTTTAGCTCTTATGCTACCACCATGAATAGTAAAATGTAAAATAGTTCAAAAAAATTTGAAAAAAAATTGGTGGCAAAGAATGACAAATGTTGTCAGTGCCTGCCAAGTTTCATCAGGGAATAACATTCATGGGTGCCGCGACAAAAAACAATCAGCACTCCAAAACAGTTTATTTTTTTGTCATGACTTCCACGAATGTCGTTCCCTAATGAAACTTGGCAAGCACTTAGAACATTTGTCGTTCTTCGCCACCATATTTTTTTGATTTTTTTTAATCTTAGAGTTTACTATTCATGGTTGTATCAAAAGAGCTAAAACTCATATGTGCACTTTTCAACACTTTTTTTCATGAATGCAAATGACACTGACATATAGGTGATGTTTTTCTGAACATTTTGGTATCTTATTTGCATTTTTCTGATTTAGTATGAATTAGTTATGAAGTTTTCAAACGAACGGTCAAACGGTCAAAGGGCAAAGGCGTAAGAGGAGCAAAATGACTTGGACAGAACCGGTGACTTTTTGGGAATTAGGGGTAACACAGACGAGTGGGACACAACTAGGGGCATAAATATAATTATCCCAAGATTTATCACTCTTTAGGGCATAAATGTCATCATAATAATCATCATAAGTAGGAACTTTGTTCTCATGATAGTCAATTGAAACCTCTTCCAAAGTAGTGGACGTATCACTAAATAAAGTCATGACCTCTCCAAATCCACTTTCATCAATATTGTAATAAGATTCAACACCCTCCAAAATAGTGGGATCACTAATACCTAGAGTTGACACTCTTCCAAACCCACTTTCATCATTGTAATCATCATAAATAGGAGGCAGACTATCATCATAATAAATTTTCTTATCCAAAGTAGAAGGAATCAAAGGATCATATTCATTATGCAAAGCATCCCCAAGCTTGGGACAACCATTAGTTTTAGCAAATAAATCTTCAAACATTTCATACTCATCAAACATAGCATCCCCAAGCTTGTGTTTTTGCATATCATCAAAATCATTCTTATCAATAGCATGAATGGCACCAATAGTATAGAAACATTATTATCATTACTAGCTATGGACCATAGGTCTATGGTAAACTACTCATGCTTCATCGGAAGGGCAATAGAGTTGATGTATAAGCCCTCCATGGTGGAATCCCCCTCTGACGGGATGCCGAAAAAGGCCCCTAGATGGGATCTCATGGGTACAGAAGATTGCGGCGGCGGAAAAGTGTTTTCGTGGATGCCCTTGTTGGTTTGGGGATATATCAGAATACATAGGTGAAAGAATTAGGTCAGGAGGTGCACGAGGGGCCCACAATGGTGAGGGGCGTGCCTGAGGGAGTCCTAGATTAAGGGGTCCTCGGACGACCGGACTATGTGACATGGGCCGGACTATTGGGCTATGAAAATACAAGACAGAAGACTTCGTCCCGTGTCCGGATGGGACTCTCCTTGAAGTGGAAGGCAAGCTTGGCATTCGGATATGTAGATTCCTTTTCCCTGTTACCGACTTTGTACAACCCTAGCCCCTTCCGGTATCTATATAAACCGGAGGGCTTGGTCCGTAGAGGCAATCACAATCATATAGGCTAGACTCCTATGGTTTTAGCCATCACGATTTCGTGGTAGATCAACTCTTGTAATACTCATATTCATCAAGATCAATCAAGCAGGAAGTAGGGTATTACCTCCATAGAGAGAGCCCGAACCTGGGTAAACATCGTGTCCTCCGTCTCCTATTACCATCGACCTTAGACCGACAGTTCGGGAAGCCCTACCCGAGATCCGCCGATTTTGACATCGACATTGGTGCTTTTATTGAGAGTCCGCTGCATCGTCGCCAAAAGGTTTGATGGCTCCGTCTATCATCCACAACAATGTAGTCCAGGGGGAGGTTTTCCTCCCCGAACAGCTCTTCATATTCGGCGGCTTCACACTGTGGGCCAACTCGCTTGGCCATCTAGAGCAGATTGACAGCTACACCCCTGGCCATAAGGTGAGGTTTGGAAGGTTGAATTACGTGGCTGATATCCGTGGGGACTTGATCTTCGACAGATTCGAGCCCATGACGGCCGCTCCATGCCACCACGATGAACATGACCTAAATCTGTCATCAGACCGTGCTCAGGAGATAATGCCTATAACCGCTCTGGCCCTAGATCCGGAGCGGATTGCACCGTCCGAGGATGGGAAGCTCAACCCCGCCATGGAAGCCGCACACAGATACCACCTTGAGCGGGGCATGCGTCACTGGAAGCTCGGATTCGTCTCCGGCTATGGGTTCCGAACCGCATGCATCCGCTCCCATCGAACCTGATCAGCCATCGATCATTGAGTTCAGCTCCCGGACATCTTCCGGCACTCGCCTTTTGGCGATGTCCAAAACTCATTAAAATCCCTCTCCTTATCAGGAGACTCTCAACCGAACTATATCCGGTTCGAATTGGATGCTGATGGCGGAGAATTCCGCTTCCCACCGACCACCCACTTCATAGCCACTTTCGAAGACTTAACCAACATGCTCGATTACGACTCCAAAGACATCGAGGGTATGGGCGACGATGTCGGAGAGGAGTAGGCAAAAAAACCACCGCTTACAGGGTGCTGGACGGCCACCTCCTCGTATGACATATACATGGTGGACACACCCAAAGAGAACAACGGCAACAATGAAAAGGATCCAGTCGAGGATAAATGATGTAGGGTGGAACCCTATGGGGCCGATCTTTCATGTTTGGAGAGGATCCCTACGAGGAACACGAAGAACGCACGGAAGAACATGAGGAAAATCACGGGGGAAAACAAGAGAAAACACTCAACCGACACGAATAGGATCACACAAGTGCTAGATCATCGAGGCACAAAGTAACACGAGTTCCAAAGTCAACAAGGGACGATACAAGAGTAACCGTTCTTCTCTGTGAGGAGGTCTTGATTGTCTTCTCCGGATGGAGGCCTAGAATCCGGGTGGATCTTCTCCGAAGAGGTGCATTCCCTCACGAGGAGTAGATCCGGTACGGATGATCAATGCTCTATCTCAAATGAGCTAAACCAATGCTAACCCTAGAACATAGGTGGAGGGGGAGTATATATAGTCTAGGGGGTGAAGGGGTACACGGGCCACGACCCTTACACTGTTCGCAGACAGGGAAGGCTGGATGTCCCGATGTCGGGCCAGATGTCCGGGCACTTGTGAGGAGCCGGATGTCCGGGCTGGTGGAGACGGCCTTGCTGCTCTCTGGATGGACGGGGCCGGATGTCCGGGCGGAGGGGCCGGATGTCCGGGGCTTCTGGAGGCGCCAGATGTCCGGGGTGACGGCCAGATGTCCAGACTGTCGTGGCAGCCTTCTGTGCTCCCTGGACGTCGTGTCCGGATGTCCGGGCTGGAGGCCGGATTTCCGGGGCGGAGGGCCGGATGTCCGGGCTGGACGCCGGATGTCCAGGCCGTGTAGCTTCTGCTGCAGACTCCTGGATGCGGGGTAGATCTCCAGGGGCCGGATGTCCGGGACCATGGCCGGATGTCCGGTGCCTGGAGGCTGTTCTCGCCTTCTTCCGTTGGTTCTCTTCTTTCGTGGACTTGGGATCTTTACCATCTTCAGGTGCATCCACGGGAGGGTCCTCTTGGTACCTAATCATGCACAACATTCCGGACTTAGGTAGTAGCCATGTCTCGAGAGGATCATATGAGATATCACTAAGGAGAGAAGTCACCTCGGATTCGAGAGCTCTAGCTCGTGCTCTTGTCATGGGTCTTCTTGGTGCTTGGTGAGGCGATGGTAGATCCATGGGGATGACCGAAGGATGCTCCGCATCATCTCCCCTCCCTTGGGAAAGATCCGACCTCTGATCGAAATCCTCATCACCATGGTACAGGGAAAGATCGTTGACGTTGAAGATGTCGCTCATGTTGTACTTGTCGCGTGGGAGATCTATCTTGTAAGCATTGTTGTTGTAGCGTGCTAGCACCTTGAAGGGTCCATCGGCTCGAGGTATAAGTTTGTACTTACGTTCATTGGGGAAGCGGTCCTTGCGAAGGTGCAGCCACACGAGATCTCCAATGTTGAATATCATGGGTTGCTTGTCGACATTGAGCTTGGTCGTGAGTCGTTGTACTTTGCGCTCGATGGTGTGCCTTGTATCCTCATGCATCTTCTTGATGTAGCTTGCGCGTGCACTCGCATCCATGTTGGTGCGCTCTTGTAGTGGAAGAGGTAGAATGTAACGGGTTAAAGCCGTAGATGACCTCGAAGGGGGACTTGCCGGTCGTCGAATGTCTTGCACGGTTGTCAGTGTACTCGGCGATGGGTAGACACTCCTCCCACTCCTTGATGTTCTTCGTGATCAACACGCGAAGTAGAGTGGAGAGTGTACGGTTCGTCACCTCCGTTTGGCCATCGGTTTGAGGATGGTGAGAAGAAAAGCTTGATTCTGAGCTTGGTGCATAGCGTCTTCCAAAAGTAACTCAAGAACTTGACATCGCAGTCGGAGACGATTGTCTTTGGTACTCCATGGAGTCGCAAGATTTCCCTACAAATGAGATTTGCAACATGTGGAGCATCGTCTATCTTGTTGCAAGGAATGAAATGTGCCATCTTAGAAAATCGGTCCACCACAACGAACACGAAATCCTTGCCATTTTGAGTTCTAGGCAAACCAAGTACAAAATCCATGCTAATGTCTTTCCAAGGTTGATAAGGAATAGGAAGAGGCATGTAAAGACCATGGGATTGAGATTTAGACTTAGCATTGCGACATGTATAGCATCGGTTGGTGAAGCGTGAGACGTCGCGGAACATCTTGGGCCAAAAGTAGTTCTTGGAGAGCGAGGGGAATGTCTTGTCGCGTCCAAAGTGTCCCATGAGTCCGCCTCCATGAGCCTCTTGCAAAAGGAGCAAACGAAGATAAGACTCGGGAATGCAAAGTTTGTTAGCTCTCATAAGATAATCATCCTTGATGTAATATCGTTCGCAAGATGTATGCGTCAACATTTAGCATAAGGAGTAGCAAAAGATGGAGCATTAGCATACAAGTCTTTTATGTGCTCAAAGCCTATAACATTCAACTCAAGTTTAGTGACAAGCATGCATATGCGTGAAAGTGCATCCGCAACTACATTTTCCTTACCCTTAATGTACTTGATCACATAGGGGAAAGATTCAATAAATTCACTCCATTTGGCATGACACTTGTTCAACTTAGTTTGACCTTTTAAGTACTTAAGCGTTTCATGATCGGTATGGATGACAAACTCATGAGGTCTAAGGTAATGTTCCCAAACATGTAGCACATGCACTAGAGCATACAATTCTTTGTCATAGATGGGATAGTTAAGTTGAGCACCGGAGAGGTTTTCACTAAAATATGCAATGGCTCGTTTTTCTTGCATCAAAACTCCGCCAATTCCGGTACCACTTGCATCACAATGAACCTCAAAAGTTTTGTCAAAGTTGGGCAAAGCAAGAATCAGAGCACGAGTAAGCAAAGACTTGAGCTCATGATCCCCAAACAAAAGGAGCATTCTTCTTACTCAAGGCATGCAAAGGAGCGGCAATAGTGCTAAAGTCTTTCACAAAGCAACGATAAAAACCCGCAAGGCCAAGAAAACTACGCATTTGTTGCAAATTAGTGGGTTGGGGCCATGTTTTAATTGCTTCAATTTTAGATTCATCAACATGGACACCCTTGGAAGAGACTACAAAACCCAAGAAAACAAGTTTGTCTACACCAAACGTGCACTTTTTCATGTTGGCATAAAGGCGTTCCTTGCGAAGCGTTTGCAAAACAGCCCTAACATGCTTTAGATGCTCTTTCATGGATTTTCTAAACACAAGAATATCATCAAAGTAAACCACAACAAACACTCCAATATAAGGTCGAAGCACAAAATGCATAAGATGCATGAAGGTTCCGGGAGCTTCCGATAAACCCATAGGCATAACCAACCACTCGTACAAGCCAAATTTGGTTTTGAAAGTAGTTTTCCATTCATCACCTTCTTGTATGCGGATTTGATAATAGCCACTTTTAAGATCAATTTTCGAGAAAATGGTGGCACCGCTAAGTTCATCAAGCATATCATCTAAGCGAGGAATGGGATGCCTATAACAAACGGTAATAGCATTGATAGGTCTACAATCCGAGCACATGCGAAAACTACCGTCTTGTTTGGGCACAAGTATAACGGGAACGACACAAGGGCTTAGGCTTTCACGTACATGCCCGTTGTCGATTAGTTGTTGTACTTGCCATTGGATCTCCTTAGTTTCTTCGGGGTTGACGTGGTATGGAGCTTAGTTTGGTAGGGGCGCTCCGGGGATGAGGTCGATTTGATGCTCAGTGCCTCGTAGAGGAGGTAGACCCGGAGGTAGCTCATCGGCGAAAACATCTTGGAATTCCTGCAAAAGAGATTCAAACACTAAAGGTAGATCGTGAGAGGTGTTAGTTTTTGGTTCCCCATCCTTGCAAACAAGGACAAAGTGCATAAAACTCGATGGGTTCTCACACACTTCTCTCATCTCACTTTTGGTGGCAAATAGGAATAGGTTTTTCTCTCTAGGCGAAGAGGCGCTCAAGTTTGGCTTTTGGCTCTCACTCACTTTTTGGTGGATCACTTTCTCACTCTTCTCTCCATGATGGGTGGCTTGCTTGTCGGCTATCACTTGACTAGGAGACATAGGTCGTAGCACATACTCATTCCCTTTCATCTTGAAGCCATAGTGATTGGTACGCCCGTTGTGGATGACGCCGCGGTCGAATTGCCATGGTTGACCAAGAAGGAGGTGGCAAACGGACATCGGGACGACATCACACTGCAAAGTGTCCTCATATACGCCAATCTTGAAGGAGACTTGGATCGTATGCTCAACTCGTATAGTGCTGGACTCACTTAGCCATTGGACTTTGTATGGGTGCGGGTGATTCATCTTGACCAGTTGAAGCTTGGAGCATAGTTCTTCACTTGCCAAGTTGTGGCAACTACCTCCATCGATGATGACCTTGACGGACCTTCCATTGATGTCGTCCTTTGTTTGGAAGATGTGGCATCATTGGTCTTCTTCTTGTTGATGTTGAAGAGTCAAAACTTTGGAGACAACGAGAGCGAGGCTCGAATCCTCATCACAAAAGACATGATCATCTTCATCCTCGTTCACGCGCCAGTGCATGGCCACTTGCTCAAGGGCTTCCATCTCCTCGTCACTCATGGAGTCATAGGTTCCATCATCGTTGAGGATCATGGTGCGCTTGTTTGTGCATTCGTAGGACTTGTGTCCTCGGCCGCCGCAAGTGAAACACTTGAAGGAGCTTGTCTTGACGGTCTCATCGGTCGGGGTAGATGATGAAGCGCGCGGCTTGAAGTTGCTTGTATTAGGAGGAAGACGACTTGAGGTTGTCGAAGCTTTCTTGTAACTTGACTTGTCGTCGTTGCTTGTAGATGGCTTGGTTGAGGTAGAAGTTGGACGAGTCGTTGAAACTTGGATGTTGGAGAAGCCATAGGTCTTGGATGAGTACTTGGCGTACTTGAAGTCATCTTGCACTTGGCGTTCCGCCTTGGTAGCTTGATGCACGAGCTCAATGAGGTTGGAGTAGGGTTGGAAGTTGGCAATCTTCTTGATGGGATGATAGAGTCCATTCAAGAAACGTGACATAGCTTGCTCATCATCTTCCGTGACATTGGCTCGAATCATGGCTATCTCCATTTCCTTGTAGTATTCTTCAACACTCTTTGTTCCTTGCTTGAGGAGTTGGAGCTTCTTGAAGAGATCGCAGTTGTAGTAGGTGGGCACAAAACTTGCTCGCATGACATCCTTCATTTGAGCCCAAGTGGTGATAGGTGGTTCACCTCTTGCTTCTCGGCGCTCAAGGACTTGTTCCCACCATATGAGCACATAGTCTTGGAACTCAAGTGATGCCATAGTGATCTTCTTCTCTTCCACATAGTTGTGCAAACGAAAGATTTTCTCGACCTTCAATGCCCATGAGAGGTATTCTTCAGGATCATTGCTTCCATTCAACTTGGGCATTGTGAATTTTAGCTTGCCATAGCGCTGCTCTCCATTGTGTTGTAGGCGGTGGTGATGATGACGCCCTTGACGGTGAGGGTAATCATCCTCATGTTGCTCTTGGCGTGGAGGAAGTCCATTATCAATTTGCTCTTGTTGAACTTGAGGTTGAGGAGGAGCTTGTTGAGCTTGTTGAGGAGCTTGAGGAACTTGACGTTGCACACGCGGTTGGTAGTTCCGCTCTTGGATTTCTTCTCGAAGCGCTTCCTCTTGATTGTGCTGATCTCGATTTCGGTTGGCGATGGCTCGACTTGATTCTTGAAGGGCATGTTGCGCCTCAAGAGCTTGTGCTTCACGTTGTTGTTGTTGAAGACGTTGAGCCTCGGCGTCTTGTTCCTCTTGATGTAGACGCGCTCGTTCTTCCTCTTGGCGCCGTTGACGTTGTCGTTCTTGCGCTTGAACAAACGCAACTTGGTGTGGTTGAGGATGAAGTACTTGCTCGTAGACTTGCTCTTGTGAATGCTTGTCATGTAGAGGATTGTGAGATGCATGATGGTCTTGACGCGCGGCTCGTCGAAGAGTGTTTGATGTCGGTGTACTTGAGCCAGAAAAGGTGTCGTCAGAGTGTCGACTTGAGCGGCTCCGTCTTGAGTATGAAGATGTAGAAGGAGGACGGTTCACCAACAAGGCGCGGATCTCATCCATCCTTGCATCATTCTCTTGCTTGTGAGCGTCGAGCTTGTTGTTGAAGTAGTCCTTTGTACGTTGCTCAGAGAGTCGCAAGTCGGTGGCGAGGTTGTCTATGCGGTTGGTCATCACTTGTTGCTCTTGATGCAACGCTCGTTGTGCACCAAAGAGGTGGCTCTTGGTGAGGAATGATGACATTTCGTCGTCTTGCTCGATGAAGAGTGGGTTGGTAGAAGTACTTGGCCTATCCATCATTCCAAGCAAAACTGTGAGTGGTAGAAGGAGAAGAACTTATACCAATTGTACCTTGACCGATGTTGACGATGAATCAAGTTCACTCAAATGCGGACAATGGAATAGCACTATTGGTACCAATTCTTGTCGGTTCTCACACCTACACAAATAAAAGCTTATGGTGGAGCTTGGTTAGGATGGTGGCACAAAATTTGATGCAATTGTAAGTGAGCTTCAATAATGTTGGGAAAGATTCACAAATTTGCAAATGCAACAAGTAGACCAAGCAAGTAGTGGTACACGAAAACACAAACGCAAATAGATAAGTGACATTGTGCAAACCAAAAATGAGCCAAAATGTGGAATCCACGAAAATGCTCTTGTTGCACAATACACGAGAGACGCTAGCACAATTGCACAATAGGCGGATACGTAACTTGTCCACAACCTACTAGGCAAAAATGCAATGACCTCTATCCCAAGTATGCTATATGTATGGTATTTCGGTGATATGATCCAAGATGATTGGATATGACAATCTTAATGTAGTATGATTCTATAGTTCTTGCTTGTAAGCTCTTTGCTTATCTTTCCTCTTTGCTTAAAAGCTTGTGTGGCTCTTTCACTTTTGAGCTCTTTTCTCATGCAAAACTTCACGAACCAAGATAGCAATTGTGTATGCGATGACAACCTTGTGACACAAAAGTTGATGCCAAGATATGCACCACTATGGTATGGTATGTATGCTATGGAGTATGATCACTAATGTGCACAAGTCACGTTGCCGGCAATACTCAATGGCTAGACTCGATGGGTAAGCTACGCAAATGTAAGGCTATGTGGTTATCAATGCAATTGCAAGGTATGACAAAGATGTCGTCGAGGTTACCGTCCTTGGCGATGATGAATAGTCAATGAAGATTAGCGGTGGTGATGTTGACGTTGAACCATACCTATATAGCCAAAACACAATAGGACAGGGGAACCACAACCCAAAATCTCAAAGACCAAAACGTGTCAAAATCATCATAGGAGGTAGCGATGAGTGGTGGTGCTGCTTGTGGAAAGCGGTGGTGGTATGCAGAAGTATTCGTGGGCACCGGGGCAAAATTTGGCGAAACTAGGTGGAAAATGGGCACGGGGGGTGGAGTTGCAGCTACCAGGGGCCGGATGTTCGGGCCAACGGCTGGATGTACGGGACACCGGATGTCCGGGGACACAGGCGGATGTCCGGGCGCCTGGATCGTGGACGAACACGACAAACTCCACGGGAAAAGGGCAACTCCGGGGCAAAATTCGGACGAATTTGTGGATGGAAATTGCGGGAGAGATGGGGAAAGCTAGATCCACTCGATGCAAAGCAGATTCGTGGATCAAATCCAACAAAACTTCATCACACCAACAAATCACAAAAAAAAATTGGGGCTAATTTTGGTGGGGAATTTTCAGATTTAGGACGAAAAGAACAAAATCAAGCTAGAAAACACGGGGTAGGGGCTCCAGAAACGTGATCAACGTGGCTCTTGATACCAAGATGATGTAGGGTGGAACCCTATGGGGCCGATCTTTCACGTTTGGAGAGGATCCTAACGAGGAACACGAAGAACGCGCGGAAGACCATGAGGAAAATCACGGGGGAAAACAAGAGAAAACACTCAACCGACACGAATATGATCACACAAGTGCTAGATCATCGAGGCACAAAGTAACACGAGATCCAAGCCAACAAGGGACGATACCAGAGTAACCGTTCTTCTCCGTGAGCAGGTCTTGATTGCCTTCTCCGAATGGAGGCCTTGAATCCGGGTGGATCTTCTCCGAAGAGGTGCGGTCCCTCACGAGGAGTAGATCCGGTATGGATGAGCAATGCTCTATCTCAAATGAGCTAAACCAATGCTAACCCTAGAACGTAGGTGGAGGGGGAGTATATATAGTCTAGGGGGCGAAGGGGTACACGGGCCACGGCCCTTACACTGTTCGCAGACAGGGAAGGCTGGATGTCCGGGCGCTCGCGAGGGGCCAGATGTCTGGGCTGAAGGGCCAGATGTTCGGGCTGGTGGAGACGGCCTTGCTGCTCTCTGGATGGACGGGGCCGGATGTCCGGGGCTTCGGGAGGCGCTGGATGTCCGGGGTGACGGCCGGATGTCCGGGCCGTCGGGGCAGCCTTCTGTGCTCCCTGGACGTCGTGTCCGGATGTCCCGGCTGGAGGCCGGATTTCCGAGGCGGAGGGCCAGATGTCCGGGCTAGACGCCGGATGTCCGGGCCCTGTAGCTTCTGCTGTAGACTCCTAGATGCGGGGTAGATCTCCAGGGGCCGGATGTCTGGGACCATGCCCGGATGTCCGGTGCCTGAAGGCTGTTCTCGCCTTCTTCCGATGGTTCTCTTCTTCCGTGGACTTGGGGTCTTGACCATCTTCATGTGCATCCTCGGGAGGGTCCTCTTGGTACCTAATCATGCACAACATTCCGGACTTAGGTAGTAGCCATGTCTTGAGAGGATCATATGAGATATCACTAAGGAGAGAAGTCACCTCAGTCTCGAGAGCTCTAGTTCGTGTTCTTGTCATGGGTCCTCTTGGTGCTTGGTGAGACGATGGTAGATCCATGGGGATGACCAAAGGATGCTCCGCATCAATAAACCTGCTGAGATACAACCAAAGCACCGACGTTAGCGACGCCGCTCTAAACCACGCCATGGGAAAAACAGCAATACCGGCACAGGAGAAAATAATACTCCGGACGATGCTAAAGAAAAAGAAGACCCCGTTGAGCCAACCTCCGAACAGGATGAACGGGAAGATGGGCGAGTTAGCCCTAATGAACAGGCCATGAATGAAGACTCGAAGGATAGTAACTACCTTCCGCTCTCTGAGGACGAGGTGAGCCTCAGCGACGAAGACTTTATCGTGCCTGAGGAGCCCGCCGAGCAGGAGCGCTTTAAGTGCCGGCTAATAGCCACTGCAAGGAGCCTAAAACAGAAGCAGCAGTAGCTTCAAGCTGACCAAGATCTGCTCAACGATAAATGGACTAATGTCCTAGCAGCCGAAGAATACGGCCTCGAGCACCCGACCAAAAGTTACCCGAAGCGCAAGTTGTTACCTCAATTCGATGACGAGGCGCTGGAGCCCGTCCTAACAGCGCATAATGCAGCTGACCGACCACCACGTGGCCGGGACAAAGCGGCAACTCGAGCCAAACACCAGCCCGCACTACCTCGCCATAAAAACAGAAACACAACAGCTCGAGGATACACATATGACCTGCGGCATGATCTAGAAAACAGAGAGCAGGTCAGACCAGATCAATCTATGGATCACGGGTCCGTGCCCCGATGCGTGACGATGGCCATCCGGCCGGACGTGATAAACATAATCACGCCCGGACCGAAGACCGCAGACGAACTCCATCCGAGCTACGTCGCGACTTGGCTAGATATAGAGGCGCCACACACCCCCTTTGCTTCACCAATGAAGTAATGGAACATGAATTCCTGGAAGGGTTTAAACCCGTGAACATCGAGTCATATGATGGGACAATAGACCCCGCGGTATGGATTGAGGATTTTCTTCTCCATATTCATATTGGCCACGGTGATGATCTTCACGCCATCAAATACCTCCCGCTAAAACTCAAGGGACCAGCTCGGCACTAGTTGAACAGTCTGCCCAAAAACTCCATTGGCAGTTGGGAGGACTTGGAAGATGCCTTCCTCGAGAACTTCCAATGTACATATGTCCGACCTCCGGATGCCGACGACTTAAGTCACATAGTTCAACAGCCCGGAGAGCCAGCCAGAAAATTCTGTACTAGGTTCTTAACTAAAAAGAACTAGATCATCGACTGGACAGATGCCGAAGCCTTAGCGGCATTTAAACATAGCATCTGTGATGAATGGCTCACCCGACACCTTGGCCAAGAAAAACCAAAGTTTATGGCAGCCCTCACGACGCTTATGACCCGCTTTTGCACGGGCGAGGATAGCTGGCTAGCCCGTAGAAATAACAATGCAAGCAAACCTGGCACTTCTGAAGCCAGAAATAGCAACGACAAGTCCCGACGCAACAGACACAAACATCGAAACAACGGTGACAATATCGAGGACACGGCGGTCAACGCTGGATTTATTGGCCCTAAGTCCGGTCTGCGGAAGAAGCCATATAAAAGAAACAATCCAGGTCCGTCCAGCTTGGACCGCATAATCGATCGTCCATGTCAAATCCATGGCACCCTGATAAACTAGCCAATCACACCAACAGAGAGTGTTGGGTTTTCAAACAGGCCGGCAAGTTAAATGCCGAGAACAAGGAGAAGTGGTCTCAAAGCAAGGACAATGACGAGGAGCCCCGGCCAACCAAGACAGGGGGACGGAAGAAGTCCCCCCTCCCCCCCAAGTTAAAACGGTGAACATGATATACGTTGCCCATATCCCCAAGAGGGAGCAAAAGCGCGCACTTAGGGACGTCTATGCAATGGAGCCAGTCGCCCCAAAGTTAAATCCATGGTCGTCCTACTCGATCACCTTCGATCACAGGGACCATCCGACCAGTATCCGTCACGGCGGTTCAGCCGCACTCGTCCTCGACCCAATCATTGATGGATTACATCCGACGCGAGACTTCATGGACGGTGGCAGCAACCTGAACCTGCTCTATCAGGATGCAGTGCACAAAATAGGTATTGATCCCTCAAGGATCAAGCCCACAAAAACCACCTTTAAAGGTGTCATTCCAGGTGTAGAGGCCCGCTGTACGGGCTCAATCACACTGGAAGTGGTCTTCGGATCCCCGTACAACTTCCAAAGCGAAGAGTTGATCTTCGATATCGTCCCCTTCCGCAGTGGCTATCATGCACTGCTCGGACGAACCACGTTTGCTCGATTCAATGCGGTGCCACACCACGCTTATCTCAAGATCAGGATGCACGGACCACGTGGTGTCATAACAGTCAATGGAAACATGGAACGCTCCTTCCGTACCGAGGAGAACACCGCTGCCCTCGCAGCAGAAGCACAGAGCGACCATTTTAGGCAGAACCTTAATTCGACAGTCAAGCTCCCGGACACTGTCAAGCGAGTCTGAACTACTCTGCGGCAGGACAGTCCAGCTCGTCAAGAGATCGACTAGCAATTCGGCCTCCGTCCCAGTCCCGACCAAACAGCGACATTCATACCGTGCGTACATAACTACGCACTCAAAATACCATGGGCATAGACGGAGGCACAACTAGATTGCGGTCCACAATATGGCTCAACCGCTCCTGGAGCCACAAAGTTTCACTTTTTCTTTTCTTTTCAGGTTTCTTCTTTTCCCAGGCCTTTCCCGGTGACCTGATTGTTGGACCTATCAAGGGACGGATACACCAAGGCGGCAAGAAGCTTTGACATATAAGGGAATTTTCAGGTGGTCTATTTGAATGATCGTTATCCCTATTTTAAGGACCCGCACACAGCTCTCCGTTGGTCGTGGCATGTAAATAGCCCTTTTTGCGTGTCGCACCATTTGTACAAAATACGCTTTGACGTATTAATCAAACTACAGTGGAAAATGCTTTGCGGGCCAATTTTTGCGGCATTAGCCTATTACTTCATTTTCTTTTTCTTGATATTCTTATCAATTGCACCCATACACTCTGGTACACCTTAATTCGCTAGGGGCTTCATTACGCCTCATAATACGGCAACAAAGTCCGAACACTTTTTTACAATATAGTTCGGCACCCCGAACTTATAGAATTATATGCATCGGCTCCGAATCATGTCTTTGGTCAATAGTTGGGTTGCCCGGCTCTTGTGCTTACTACCTTACGTTCTTCTATATCGGCTAGGGTAGTAACGGGAGAACTACTGCAATTGTGTCCTGGTTCATCCGGATGAACACCTCAGTAGAGAAAGCCAAAAACTAATTGTCATGATGTGGCGAGAGCCGATCAGCTGTTCGAGAGGTTACAAATCGTTAGTGATTTTTTCCGCATTATGCGGTGAATCGGTTTTTACCCGATCAGGTGTTTATAGCACCCTAAGTTCGGACTTACGAACACCAGGGGCTGCGCCTAAGTTTCTATTGTCAAATTCCTATGGCTAAGTGAGGGTGATAAAGCCACATAGTCCGATTGCCTGGTTCGTTACGCTAAACACCTCCTTTAAGGACCAAACCTTTGGATAAAAGAGTGTTTAGATTCATCCGGAACACCCCCTTACTACCTACGTGGGGGCTGAAGCCGATGACTGGCGAACTCTCATATTTAACAAAACGGCCGCACAGGAGGTAATTTTTTTAATAAACAAGCATTATATTACATAAACGTCACTATTTCATAATACAGGATAGGATAACATGAATGTATTCATGGAAATATAATATCCTTAGCACATTGCTCCGCCACAAGGCGGGATCCCTCCATGACATTGTCAAAATACAGCTCGGGCATGCGGTGCCCATGCCCGCGGGTGGTCCCTCGGTCACAAGCTTCGCAGTGTCCATCTTCACCCAATGCATCTTGACTCGGGCGAAGGCCATTCGCGTGCCTTCGATACAGACCGACCGCTTGATGGCATCAAGCCGAGGATAGGCATTGACCAGCTGCTTCACGAGCCCGAAGTAACTGCTGGGTATGGCTTCGGCAGGCCATAGCCAGATTATTAAATCCTTCATGGCTAGTTCGGCCGCCCTGTGCAGTTCGACCAGCTGTTTTAGCTAATCACTGAAGAGCACCGGATGTTCTCGCGCAAGGTATTGCGACCAAAACAGCTTCTCCATAGAGCTCCCCTCTTCAGCTCGGAAGAACTCCGCAGCGTCTAAAACGCTGCATGGCAGATCTGCAAACGCCCCTGGAGAACTCCAAATCCGGGTCAGTAAGAGGAACCTTTTCTTCAGATATTTGCTCTGCATAATAAAGGACTTACCCGCCGCAATTTTTTTGGCCTCCTGGATTTCCTAGAGGGTGCCCTGGGCTTCAACCCGGGTATCGTGTGTGCTTTGGCGGCCCTTGGCAAGTTCGGACTCTTGATCCGTAATGTTGCGCTCCAAGGACTCGCATTTCTTGATGGCGTTCTGGAGCTCCTGCTAGACCTCATTGACCCTCGCCTCGTGCTTTTCACGGGCGGCTTGTTCCTTGGCCGCTCTCTCCTCAGCCTCGGCCAGGGCCTTCTTGGTGGCCTCCACCTCAGTCGCCACTCCTACAAATCAAATGGCACTATGGTCATTACAAATCATCCATCCTTTCTGATATACAGAAGGTCATTTACATACCTTGTTTATCCTCCAACTGCTTTTTCACGCGGCCGAGCTCTTACTCGGCCCGCTCCAGACTCTACTTCAGTCCGGAAACCTCAGCAGTATGAGAAGTCGCGGCCAGTAACGACACCTGCTTGTTCACATTGACTTATCTGGTTAGTCTGCTGCGAAAGTCGTTTGATACTCTATCTGGATTTTCTTTTCGAACACCGAACAGTGTCTCAGGGGCTACTGTCTATATTGTGACATTCTTTTTATATAAATTGCGTTGCTTACCTCAAAGCCTATCAGAAGGCTTGTGTAGGCTTCGGTTAGTCCTCTCTTCGCAGACTGGATCTTCTCAATCACCGTACCCATAAGGGTCCGGTGTTCCTCAACGAAGGAAGCGCCTTGCAGCACTTCCAACAAATTATCCGGTGCCTCTGGATGGACAGAGGTCACCGGTGGAATAGGCACACCTCCTTCTTTCGAAACAGGCTGCTTGCCAGATTCCGGAGCCGTAGAGGTCTCCGGAGTTGTATTCGGCTGGGGGCCAAACTGAATGTGGCCCCCATCGCTAGTCTCCATGGAGATTCGCTCCCCCATGTGTCCGGCAGCCGAGGTATCGCCCTCTGATGCCGCCCAGAAGGGCTCCTGAACCTCTCCCTGGCCTGGGATCCTTCGGGACAACACCTCGGTGTCCTCCATGGCCCTGGGAGAGGAGGCCGTCGGAAGGGTCCCGCTGTCCATCGCCTCCGGGTCCAGCAAATCCCCTGATGATGAGGATCGCTCGAGGTTGGACCAAGCCGGACTGCAAATACATGATTTATCACGTTAATACTATGAAGTAGTGAGGCCGGATATACGAATGTGTCCGCGTTTTTGAGTACTCACGATTTAGCCAGGGGCTTGTCCCTGGGGCACCATTCCGAGTTGCTGTCGGTGGCCGCTGTGGAGTTGTCCGGAAGGGAAGTTTTCCCCTTCTTGGACGCCTCGGCCTCCAGATGCATGGAGGCCGTCCTTTTCTTTCTTCCCTCCTCAGGGGGGAATGCCGCTCTTCTTCTTCCTCCTCCTCCTCTTCGTCCTCGGCGGCGGAGGAGTGAGTCTTGGTGTCTTTGAACGTCACGCCCGAAGCACCCTTGCGACGGAGACCACTTCTGGTCCCCTTGGCCTTCTTCCCCGGCGCCTGATAAGGCGCCGGAACCAACATCTTTGTCAGAAGCGGGATTTCTGGGTCTTCGGGCAGCGGAGCCGGACAGTTAATCCGCTCCGCCTTCTTTGTCCAGTCCTAAGAAAATTAGTAGGGGATGCTTAGGCGTCTTCCTCGAGTATGCAGGTAAAGAATAGACCTTGAAAACATGAAGAAACTTACCGGACTAGTGGGATGGGCCAAGTCGTGCCCGCGGTCCTCGGTCGTAGCCGGCCACGTCTCGTTGGCCTTGAAGAGCGCCTTCCAGATGTCTTCGTGCATGGTGCCGAAGAACTGCAGCAGGGTCTGGTGCTTGGCCGGATCGAACTCCCATAAATGGCAAGTCCGGCGTTGGCATGGAAGAATCCGGCGAATAAGCATCAGCTGGATCACATTGACAAGCTTGATGTTCTTGTTTGTCATGCTCTTGATGCGCGTCTAAAGCGGATTCAGCTCGTCCGGCGAAGACCAGTCCATGCCCTTCTCTGGCCACAAAGTGATCCGCATCGGGGCTCCGGACTGAAATGCGGGAGCGGTGGACCAGGTGGTACCGCGCGGCTCTATGATGTAGAACCACGACTTCTGCCACCCTTTGATGGTCTCCACAAAGGAGCCTTCGGGGCATGTGACATTGGGCATGTTGCTCACCATGGCGCCTCCGCACTCTGCCTGTTCGCCACTCACCACCTTAGGCTTCACATTGAAGATCTTTAGCCATAATCCGAAGTGGGGTGGGATGCGGAGGAAGGCCTCACACACGTCAATGAATGCGGAAATGTTGAGGTTGGAGTTAGGACCCAGATCATGGTAATCCAGCCCGTAGTAGAACATGAATCTGCGGACGAACGGGTGGAGAGGAAATCCCAGGCCGTGAACGAAGTGGGGGATGAATACCATCCTCTCATGGGGCTCCGGGGTAGGGACGATCTGTCCCTTGGCCAGAAGCCAGTGGGCGATTTCCTTGGCCAGATACCTAGCCTCCCGGAGCTGGGTTATGTCCTTCTCCTTGACGGTGGAGGCCATCCACTTTCCCTATGCTCTGGATCCGGACATGGTTGGAGTGCTTTTTTGGGCGGAAAATATGAGAACTTGGGCGCTGGAGCTTGAGAATGGGGGAGGCAGAGAAGGCGTGGGAGAGAAGGGGTGAATCCTTATCCCTTTATAAAGGCAGTGAATATCAAGCGCCTCCCCACTCGCCTTAAAACTCGCCTATTCCCCAAGGGCCATGCAGGTGGCACGGTTGGATTACCCATGCCCGTATTGATGAGAATCCCGTAATAAGGGGACACAATCTCTGCTTTGACAAGACGTGCCAATGGAACCGCATCTCGAAATATGAAGCGGCAGGCTAAAAAATGGTTCGAATAATGAACGAGCGACAGCTTGATGTCAAATTACGAAAAGTTGTCAGCAGATTGGACTCGTGAAATATTATACTCTCTGCGGTTGTGTGTCGAATTTGTTTTGCAGAGCCAGACACGATTCTTGTGTTCAAGGACTATTTTGGAGTATTCGGAGGAGGAACCCGCCTTGCAATGACGAAGACAATCTGCGCGCCTCACACCTCATCATTGAAGCCTGGTTCAAGGGCTACTGAGGGAGTCCTGGATTAAGGGGTCCTCGGACGGCCGGACTATGTGACATGGGACGAACTGTTGGGCTATGCAGATACAAGACAGAAGACTTCGTCCTGTGTCCGGACGAGACTCTTCTTGGCGTGGAAGGCAAGCTTGGCGTTCGGATATGTAGATTCCTTTTCTCTGTTACCAATTTTGTACAACCCTAGCCCCATCCGATGTCTATATAAACCGGTGGGCTTAGTCCATAGAGGCAATCACAATCATATAGGCTAGACTCCTATGGTTTTAGCCATCATGATCTCGTGGTAGATCAACTCTTGTAATACTCATATTCATCAAGATCGATCAAGCAGGAAGTAGTGTATTACCTCCATAGAGAGGGGCCGAACCTCGGTAAACATAGTGTCCCCCGTCTCCTGTTACCATCAACCTTAGACGCACGGGACCCCCTACCCGAGATCCGCCGGTTTTGACACCGACAGCGCCCTCCATCCTTGTGGGCGCCTCGTGGCTCCTCCGACTTCATCTCCAAGTCTCCTGGTTGTCTTTTGGTCCAAGAAAAATCATCGCGAATGTTTTTTTCTGTTTGGAATATATTTGGTATTCCTTTTCTAGGAAACACGAAAACAAAGAAAAACAGGAACTGGCACTGGGCTCTAGGTTAATAGGTTAGTACCAAAAATAATATAAAACGTAGCATATTAATGCATATAAAGCATCCAAAATAGATAATATAATTGCATGGAACAATCAAAAATTGTAGATACGTTGGAGTCGTAAAAGACATTTGGAGGAAAATTGAACTACCGGACTGAGAAGATTGTGTTTGATAAGGTCGACCATCCCTTGTTGTACAATGGAATCCTTGGGCGCCCGGCCATTGCTAAGTTCATGGCGGCATCCACTATCCCTACAACACCTAGAAGATGCCAGGCCCGATGGGCGTCATTTCCATTCCATCAGATAATAAAGACGCAATGATATGCGTGGATAAGATGTATCAGGACGCTGTCACGGCAGAGGCCGCCGAAGCTACAGTGCCCACTAAGGAAAGCAAAGGAAAGAAGAAGGAAAGTAAGGACGCTGGCAAGGAATCCTGGAAGCGTGCCCCTACCAAGTGCACGACATCCGTTGATGACGTGCCGGAGAGTTCCAACAACAAAAGGACCAAGGCTGTTGCACCCCATGTGAAAAAGGTCCCGGCAGGGCTGGCCGGTACTGATGGTACTTTTACCATCAGTGCCACCCTCGATGACAAATAGGAAAGCATGCTCGTTGCCTTCCTGCGGGTGAATATCGATGTGTTTTCCTGGCAAACATCTGATATCCCTGGTCTTCCCAGGGAGGTAATCGAGCACCACCTTGCTGTCTGCCCACACGCCCGACCCATCAAGCAGAAGGTGCGGAAGCAGGCCTTGGAGTGGTAGCAGTTCATTGCCGAAGAGATTAAGAAACTTGAAGCAGCTGGTTTGGTGATAAGAGTTCTACATCCAACATGGTTAGCAAACCCAGCGGTTGTGCGCAAGGCTAATGGGAAATGGAGGTTGTAGCGACCAGAGCTCAAACAGTCTGATCTCTGTGCATCAGTGTCATCCCTGGACCGGTAATGCTGACACGCACAGTACTTGAAGGATTTATAACAGAGTAGCAATCACACACTTATTACATCGAATGTCTCAAAAGAGAACTTATTACAATAAATATGGCTTAAGGCCATCTAATAACGATAACAGCAGAAGGCTTGGAAGATAAAGCGAGTCCATCAACTCCAACGACATCACTGAGTGAAAGATCACGACCTAAGGCACCTTACTCGTCGTCTGAAAAGTCTGCAACATGAACGTTGCAGCCCAAAACGGGTCAGCACATGGAATATGCTGGCAATGTAACGCATAGAGAGTAACTAACATGATAATGCTATCACTACTTGCATATATGGCTGGTGGTAAGCTCTATGGTTACAGTTTTGCATAAAGCCAATTTTTTCCTACAACAAAGGAATAAATTTTATTTAACTATCATGGTGGTTGTTAAACATTGAGAAGGTAATCCCCCTCTCAATCCCAATTAATCAATCATCATTAAACCCAATCAAATTAAATTAAGAGTGATGAGATCCACATGATAATCCAAGAAATAGATACTCAAAACATCCATAACTGGGAACACGGCTAACCATGATTAGTTTGTACACTCTGTAGAGGTTTGCGCACTTTTCCCCAAAAGACTCGATCTCCTCCATTGGATTTCTCGCACTACATGGTGTTCGAGAAAGGGATGACCGAGACACAGTCTTTCAGAAGCATTAACTCTTTACTCTGGGTAGACAGTACAAACCTACATCCCCTACATCTCCTAGCCTACCACTGAAAGAGGTCACGCAGCCTACTCAACTATGCTAGAGCCCATAATAGATTGTGGCTACACACGGAAGTTTCTAGCATGAACAATCTTATGATCCCTTTGAGCCTGGATGGCAGTCCATAGGAGAATCACACGGTACCCCAGGATTTCCAAAAATACAGGCAACACTGGGTTCCCCAGGTGCCTCAATCCACCCAGATGTGTATTAAAGTAGCCACCTTATGTTAACCATTAATTAACAACTCACATCTGTCATGGATACTCTCAAACCCAAACCACATATTAATCAGATAAGCATAACGTAGAAGTAACTCCCAAGGGTTTGGTAATAAATAGGACAATGGGCACTACCTCATCTACTTCCCAAAACCCACATATTAATCAGATCCTAACCATGCAATTGTTTGAGGATTGATCTAACGCAATAAAACTGGGTAGTAAAGAGGTATGATCAAAGCGTTAATTGCCTTGCTGATGATCCGTGAAACCTAGAGACTCGTAGTAGCACGCTTCGCACTCCGAGTACTCTATCACAAATAAACAAGCATACAATAAGCACTCAACTACAAGCATGGGTAAAACTCAAATAAGAGATCTAACCAGAAAGTTCAACTTAAGACTCTAGTTTGCAAAAAGAATCAAATCAAACGAAGCAACTAAACTCAAACAGCAAAAGATACAAGCTTCGTTTACTAATCTAGACTTAAATCAAATTTTACAGTAGCAAAATCATGTTTAACTTGATTAAACAGAGAGAGGGTTTCGAGACAAAATTCTAGGTGCTTGAATCTCCTAATTTCGAGAAACGAGCGAAAAGATAAACTAAAACGAAAATGAGGGCAGAAATCGCGTTCGAAAATAATCGCGGAAAATCCCTGGAAAAGAAAAACCGACGAACAGGCTAACGAAAGAACGTTCGCTGTCTGCGGCTAAATGGTGAAAATTGTTCATTAAAACGAACGAACGAACGGGCGTTCGCTAAATAACTAAACCGAGAAAAAAACCGATCTATTAAAAAAATAAACCAGGGTTCCTAAAAAAACGGGCGGTTTTCTCACGAAAACTGCGGCGGTGGCGGTGTCTACCTCCGACGGGTCAACGGGGCGGCGGCGGCACGGCTCCGGCGAGGCGGCGGCGGCGGCGTCGGGTGGCGGGGCGAGGCGGCACGAGGCGACAGCGGCGTCGGGCAGCGGCGTCTAGGGTTAGGGTTTGGGGCGGCTCGGGCTGGTGGGCTGGGGGCTCGAGGCGCGGCTTATAAGAGGCCGGCTGGGCGGAGTCCTGGCCATTTACGGCCCGGAGTCGGTTCGTTTTTTTAAATAATTTCACGCAGTAAAACAAATCAAAGAAATAGTAAACGGACTCCAAAAATCCTGAAATAAATTTTCCCCGTCCTCTAAAAATATAGCGGACAAAGTGAACATTTATTTGTGCCTATAATGCAATTTTGAGAAACGCGCATTTTTCCTAATTCCTATAAAATAGCGATAAAACTCCGAATAAAATTCTTATTTGATTTTAATATTAAATCTCCAATATTTCTTTATTTTCGGGAAAGTCATTTTATTCCCTCTCTTTTATTTTTATAAAATAAATATTTGAAGATAAAATAATTAAAATCAAACGATCCTCTTTTCGAAATTTGAGAAAAACTCAAATATGAAAATAACGAAATCCCCAACTCTCTCCGTGGGTCCTTGAGTTGCATAGAATTTCTAGGATCAAGCCAAAATGCAATAAAATATGATATGCAATGATGATCTAATATATAACATTCCAAATTGAAAATTTGGGATGTTACAAACCTACCCCCCTTAAGATGAATCTCGCCCTCGAGATTCGTGTTGGCTAGAAAATAGGTGAGGGTGGTCCTTCCGTAGGTCTTCCTCTCGCTCCCAGGTGGCTTCATCCTCGGTATGGTGGCTCCACTGAACTTTGCAGAACTTGATGACTTTGCTGCAGATGACTCGGCTGGCAAACTCGAGAATCTTGACTGGTTTCTCCTCGCAGGTCAAATCGCTATCCAACTGAATCGCTTCTAGTGGCACTGTATCTCTCAGTGGAATATCAGCCATCTCTGCGTGGCACTTCTTCAGCTGGGAAACATGGAACACATCATGAACTCCTGACAATCCTTCGGGCAACTCCAGCTTGTAAGCAACTTCTCCCATACATTCCAAAACTTTGTATGGTCCCACAAAATGTGGCGCTAACTTTCCCTTAACTCCAAAACGCTTAACTCCTCGAAGTGGGGACACTCGAAGATAAACTCTGTCTCCGACTTCGTAAACTATCTCCTTGCGTTTAGAATCCGCATAGCTCTTTTGCCTGGACTGGGCTACCTTGAGTCTATCGCGAATCAGCTTAACTTTCTCTTCAGACTCTCTGATCAAATCTGGTCCAAACAATTGACGGTCTCCAACTTCATCCCACAACAACGGTGTCCTGCACCTCCTTCCGTACAAAGCTTCAAAAGGGGCCATCTTCAAACTGGATTGATAACTGTTGTTGTAAGAGAACTTTGCATAGGGCAAATTATCATCCCAGCTAGATCCATAATCTAGCGCACAAGCTCTCAACATGTCCTCTAGAATCTGATTGACTCTCTCAGTCTGTCCATCTGTCTGCGGATGAAAGGTTGTACTGAACTCTAGCCTGGTACCCAAAGTTTCGTGCAACTAATTCCAGAACTTTGAGGTAAAGTGGGTTCCTCTATGTGATACAATGGTCCTCGGAACTCCATGCAGACATACGATCCTCTTCATACATATCTTTGCCAACTTAGCACTGGTATAAGTGGTCTTCACTGGAATGAAATGAGCTACCTTTGTCAAATGATTGACTACAACCCATATCGAGTCATAGCCTGAACGAGTCCTGGGAAATCCCGTGATAAAATCCATGCCTAGCTTATCCCACTTCCATTCGGGTATTGGCAATGGCTGTAGCAATCCTGCTGGCTTCTGATGCTCTGCCTTCACTCTCTGACATACATCACAAACTGCTACATACTCCGCAATATCCTTCTTCATTCCGGTCCACCAGAAACTGTCCTTCAAATCTAGATACATCTTGGTATTTCCTGGGTGAATCGAATATGGCGAATCATGGGCCTCCTGCAAAATCAACTTCCTGATCTCCGGATCATTAGGCACATAAACGCAGTCTTCAAACCATAAAGTATCATGCTCATCCTCATGAAATCCCTTAGCTTTTCCTTTGCTCATCCTTTCCTTTATCTCGGCAATCTCCTTGTCAGTCTTCTGAGCTTCTCTGATCTTATCCATCAAAGTAGACTGAATCTCCAATGCTGCTACATAGCCTCTTGGAACTATCTCCAAACATAGCTCGCGAAGATCCTTGGCTAACTCCTTGGGTAACTCTCCGGTCATGAGTGTGTTGACATGGCTCTTGCGGCTCAACGCATCGGCTACTATGTTAGCCTTTCCTGGGTGATAATGCAATCTCACATCATAATCCTTGATGAGCTCCAACCATCTCCTTGCCTGAGATTCAACTCCTTCTGCATGAAGATATACTTCAAACTCTTGCGATCCGTGTATACCTCACAATGGTTTCCGATGAGAAAATGTCTCCATGTCTTCAACGCATGCACTACGACTTCTAACTCCAAATCATGTGTAGCATAATTCAACTTATGGGGTCTAAGTTGTCGCGAGGCATAAGAAACAACTATGCCCTCCTGCATAAGCACTGCTCCAAGTTGATGCGGAGCATCCTTCGGTCATCCCCATGGACCTTCCATCGCCTCACCAAGCCCCAAGAGGACCCATGACTAGAGCACGAGCTAGAGCTCTCGAGACCGAGGTGACTTCTCTCCTTAATGATATCTCATATGATCCTCTCGAGACATGGCTACTACCTCAATCCGGAATGTTGTGCATGATTAGGTACCAAGAGGACCCTCCCGAGGATGCACATGAAGATGGTCAAGACCCCAAGTCCATGGAAGAAGAGAACCAATGGAATAAGGAAAGAACAGCCTCCAAGCACTGGACATCCGGCCAGGACCCCGGACATCCGGCCCCTGGAGATCCACAAGGCCAGGCATCTACAGAAGAAGCTATAGGGACTGGACATCCGGCGTCCAGCCCGGACATCCTGCCCCCACCGGAAATCCGGCCTAAATCCCGGACATCCGGCACTGGCGTCCAGGGAGCACAGAAGCTTGCCCCGTTAGCCCGGACATCCGGTGATCGCCCCGGACATCCGGTGCCTCCCGAAGCCGCGGACATCCGGCACCTCGTGAGCGCCCGGACATCCGGCCAGCCGCCCGGACAGCCGGCGCCCTCTGCCTGCGTGCAGCTCCTTTGGGCCGTGACCCATGTACCCCTTCGCCCTTTGACTATTTGTACTCCCTCATCCCGTACGTTTTAGGGTAGCGATGGTTTAGCTCATATTTTGTGTGAGAGCCTTGCTCATCCACTTGGGTACCTCTCCTCGGAGCTCACGACCTCTTCGGAGAAGATCCCCCAAGCGGATTCAAGACCCCTTCAAGGGAAGACAATCAAGACCTCCTCACGGAGAAGAACGGTTACTCTTGTATCTTTCCTTTGTTGATTTTGAATCTTGTGCTACCTTATGTGTTCGGTGATCTAGCCCTTGTGTGATCGATTACTTGTCGGTGGAGTGATTCTCTCGTTTCTCCGCGTGTTTTCCCTTGTGTTTTCCGCGCGTTCTTTGTGTTTCCCCGTAGGATCCACTCCAAACGTGAAAGATCGACCCCATACGGATCCGCCCTACATCATCTTGGTATCATGAGCCATGCTGATCACGTTTTTGGAGCCCCTACCCCATGTTTTCTAGCTTGATTTTGTTGTTTTCGTCCTAAATCCGAAAATCCCCACCAAAAATAGCCCCAATTTTTTTTTGTGATTTGTTGGTGTGATGAAGTTTTGTTGGATTTGATCCACGGATCTGCTTTGCTTCGAGTTGATCTAGCTTTTCCCCATCTCTCCCACAATTTCCATCCACAAATCCGTCCGAATTTTGCCCGGAGTTGCCCTTTTGCCCGCGGTGTTCCTCGAGTTCGTCCATGATCCAGGCGCCCGGACATCCGGCCGAGTCCCCGGACATCCGGCACCCCGGACATCCGACAGCTGGCCCGGACATCCGGCCCCTGGGAGCAGCAACTCCATCCCCCGCGACCATTTCCCCATACTTTCGCCCAATTTTACCCCGGTGCCCACGCTTACGTCCGCATACCCCCAACACTTTCCAAAAATACCACCACCGCTCACCGCTACCTCCTATGTCGATTTTGACATGTTTTGGTCTTTGAGATTTTGGGTTGTGGTTCCCGTGTCCTATTGTGTTTCGGCTATATAGGTACGGTTCAACGTCACCATCACCACCGCTCAGCTCCTTCGACTACTCATCATCGCCAAGGACGGTAACCTCGACGACATCTTTGTCATACCTTGCAATTGCATTGATACCCCACATGGCCTTACTTTTGCGTAGCTTACCCATCAAGACTAGCCATTGAGTATTGCCGGCAACATGACTTGTGCACACTAGTGATCATACTCCACAGCATACATACCATACCACCGTGGTGCATATCTTGGAATCAACTTGTGTGTCACAAAGTTGTCATAGCATACACAATTGCTATCTTGGTTCGTGAAGTTTTGCATGAGAAAAGAGCTCAAAAGTGAAAGAGCCACCCAAGCTTTTAAGCAAAGAGGAAAGATAAGCAAAGAGCTTATAATCAAGAACCATAGCATCATACTACATTAAGATTGTCACATAATATCATCTTGGATCATAGCACCGAAATACCATACATATAGCATACTTGAGATAGAGATCGTTGCATTTTTGCCTAGTAGGTTGTGCACAAGTTCCGTATCCGCCTATTATGCAATCGTGCTAGCGTCTCTCTAGTATTGTGCAACAAGAGCATTTTCTTGGATTCCACATTTTGGCTCACTTTTGGTTTGCACAATCCCATTTATCTATTTGCGTGTGTTTTTTCGTGTACGCCTACTTGCTTGGTCTACTTGTTGCATTTGCAAATTTGTGAATCTTTTCCAACATTATTGAATCTCAATTTCAATTGGATCAAATTTTATGCCACCATCCTAACCAAGCTCCACCATAAGCTTTTACGTGTGTAGGTGTGAGAACCGACAAGGATTGGTACCAATAGTGCTATTTCATTGTCCGCATTTGAGTGAACTTGATTCATCATCAACATCGGTCAAGGTACATTGGTATAAGTTCTTCTCTTTCTGCCACTTACATTTTGCTTGGAATGATGGATAGGCCGAGTACTTCTACCAACCCACTCTTCATCGAGCAAGACGACGACATGTCATCATACGTCACCAAGAGCCACCTCTTTGGTGCACAACGAGTGTTGCATCAAGAGCAACAAGCAATGAACGACCGCATCGACAACCTCGCCACCGACTTGCGACTCTCCGAGCAACGTACATGCGACTACTTCGACAACAAGCTCGACGCGCACAAGCAAGAGAATGATGCAAGAATGGACGAGATCCGCGCCTTGTTGGTGAACCGGCCTTCTTCTACATCGTCATACACAAGACAGAGCCACTCAAGTCAACACTCCGACGACTCCTTCTCCGGTTCAAGTACACCATCATCGAACACTCTTCGACGAGCCGTGCGTCAAGACCGTTATGCATCTCGCAACCTGCTACACGTCAAGCATTCACAAGAGCAAGTCGATGAGCAAGTCCCTCGTCCACAATCAAACCAAGTCGCTTTTTCTCAAGCTCAAGAACGACAACGACTACGGCGCCAAGAAGAAGAAGAACGAGTGCGTCTACACCATGAGGAACAGGACGCCAAGGCCCAATGGCTTCAACAACAACAACGAGAAGCACAAGCTCTTGAGGCGCAACGTGCCCTTCAAGAATCAAGTCGAGCCATCGCCAACCGCAATCGCGAACGGCGCAATCAAGAGGAAGCCCTTCGAGAAGAAATCCAAGAGAGGAACTACCAACCGCGCGTGCAACGTCAAGTTCCTCAAGCTCCTCCACAAGCTCGTCAAGCTCCACCTCAACCTCAAGTTCAACAAGAGCAAGTTGATCATGGACTTCCTCCATGCCAAGAGCAACATGAGGATGATTACCCTCCACGTCAAGGGCGTCATCATCACCATCACCAACAACACAATGAAGAGCAACGCTATGGCAAGCTCAAATTCACAATGCCCAAGTTCAATGGAAGCAATGATCCCGAAGAATACCTCTCATGGGCATTGAAGGTCGACAAAATCTTTCGTGTGCACAACTATGAGGAAGAGAAGAAGATCGCTATGGCATCACTTGATTTCCAAGAATATGTGCTCATATGGTGGGAACAAGTCCTTGAGCGCCGACAAGCAAGAGGTGAACCTCCAATCACCACTTGGGCTCAAATGAAGGATGTCATGTGAGCGCGTTTTGTGCCAACCTACTACAACCGCAATCTCTTCAAAAAGCTACAACTCCTCAAGCAAGGAACAAAGAGTGTTGAAGAATACTGCAAGGAAATGGAGATTGCCATGATTCAAGCCAATGTCACGGAGGATGATGAGCAAACAATGGCACGATTCTTGAATGGACTCAATCATCCCATCAAGAAGATCGCCGACTTCCAACCCTACTCCAACCTCATCGAGCTCGTGCATCAAGCTACAAAGGCGGAACGTCAAGTGCAAGATGACTTCAAGTACGCCAAGTACTCATCCAAGACATACGGCTTCTCCAACATCGAAGCTTCAACAACCCCTCCAACATCTACATCAACCAAACCTTCTCCAACCAACGACGACAAGTCAAGTTACAAGAAAACTTCGACAAGTTCAAGTCGTATTCCTCCTACTACAAGCAACTTCAAGCCACGTGCTTCATCATCTACCCCGACCGATGAGACCGTCAAGACAAGCTCCTTCAAGTGTTTCACTTACGGCGGCCGAGGCCACAAGTCCTATGAATGCACAAACAAGCACACCATGATCCTCAATGATGATGGCACATATGACTCCATGAGTGATGAGGAGATGGAAGCTCTTGAGCAAGTGGCCATGCACCGGTGCGTGAACGAGGATGAAGATGATCAAGTCTTTTGTGATGAAGATACGAGCCCCGCTCTCGTTGTCTCCAAGGTCTTGACTCTTCAACATCAACAAGAAGAAGACCAAAGATGCCACATCTTCCACACTAAGGCCGGCATCAATGGATGATCCGTCAAGGTCATCATCGATGGAGGTAGTTGCCACAACTTGGCAAGTGAAGAACTATGCTCCAAGCTTCAATTGGTAAAGAGGAAGCACCCGCACCCCTACAAGGTTCAATGGCTAAGTGACTCCAGAACTATCCGAGTTGAGCATACGGTCCAAGTCTCCTTCAAAATTGGTGCATATGAAGACACTTTGGAGTGTGATGTGGTCCCCATGACCGTTTGCCACCTCCTTCTTGGTAGGCCATGGCAATTCGACAATGGTGTCATCCACAATGGGCGCACCAATCACTATAGCTTCAAGATGAAAGGGAAGGAATATGTGCTACGACCTATGTCTCCTAGTCAAGTGATAGCCGACAAGCAAGCCACCCATCATGGAGAGAAGAGTGAGAAAGTGATCCACCCAAAAGTGAGTGAGAGCCACAAGCCAAACTTGAGCGCCTCTTCGCCAAGAGAGAAAAACTTAGTCCTATTTGCCACAAAAAGTGAGATGAGAGAAGTGTGTGAGAACCCATCGAGTGTGAAAGGATGGGGAACCAAAAGCTAACACCTCTCACGAGCTACCTTTAGTGTTTCAGTCTCTTTTGCAGGAATTCCAAGATGTTTTCCCCGATGAGCTACCTCCGGGTCTACCTCCGCTAAGAGGCATTGAGCATCGAATCGACCTCATCCCCGGAGCACCACTTCCAAACAAAGCTCCATACCGTGTCAATCCCGAAGAAACCAAGGAGATTCAACGACAAGTACAACAACTAATCGACAACGATCATGTATGTGAAAGCTTAAGCCCTTGTGCCATTCCGGTTATACTTGCGCCTAAGCCCGATGAAAGTTTCCGCTTGTGTTCCGATTGTAGACCTATAAATGCTATTACCGTTCGCTATAGGCATCCCATTCCTCGCTTAGATGATATGATTGATGAACTTAGTGGAGCCAACTTTTTCTCAAAATTGATCTTAAAAGTGGCTATTATCAAATCCGCATTCAAGAGGGTGATGAATGGAAAACTACTTTCAAAACCAACTTTGGCTTATATGACTTGTTAGTTATGCCTATGGGTTTATCGGAGGCTCCCGGTACTTTCGTGCATCTCATGCATTTTGTGCTTCGCCCTTATATTGGAGTCTTTGTTGTGGTTTACTTCGATGATATTCTTGTATTTAGCAAAACCATGAAAGAGCATCTTAATCATGTTAGGGCTGTTTTGCAAACCCTTCGCAAGGAAAGTCTTTATGCCAACATGAAAAAGTGCACATTTGGTGTTCACGAAGTGGTTTTCTTAGGTTTTGTTGTATCTTCCAAGGGTGTCCATGTTGATGAATTTAAAATTGAAGCAATTAAAACTTGGCCCAAACCCACCAATTTGCAACAAGTGCGCAGTTTTCTTGGTCTAGCAGGTTTTTATCGCCGCTTTGTGAAAGATTTTAGCACTATTGCCGCTCCTTTGCATGCTTTGAGTAATAAGAATGCTCCTTTTGTTTGGGTATCTTTGCAATCCACCGCTTTTGAGGAGCTCAAGTCTTTGCTTACTCATGCTCCGATTCTTGCTTTGCCCGACTTTGACAAAACTTTTGAGGTTCATTGTGATGCAAGTGGTACCGGAATTGGCGGAGTTTTGATGCAAGAAAAACGAGCCATTGCATATTTTAGTGAAAAACTCTCCGGTGCTCAACTTAACTATCCCATCTATGACAAAGAATTGTATGCTTTAGTGCGTGTGCTACATGTTTGGGAACATTATCTTAGACCTTGTGAGTTTGTCATACATACCGATCATGAAACGCTTAAGTACTTGAAAGGTCAAACTAAGTTGAACAAGCATCATGCCAAATGGAGTGAATTTATCAAATCTTTTCCCTATGTGATCAAGTACATTAAGGGTAAGAAAAATGTAGTTGTCGATGCACTTTCACGCATATGCACGCTTGTCACTAAACTTGAGTTGAATGTTTTTGGCTTTGAGAACATAAAAGACTTGTATGCTAATGATCCATCTTTTGTGACTCCTTATGCTAAATGTTTGACGCATACATCTTCGGAACAATATTACATCAAGGATGGTTATCTAATGAGAGCTAACAAACTATGCATTCCCGAGTCTTTTCTTCGTTTGCTCCTTTTGCAAGAGGCTCATGGAGGCAGACTCATGGGACATTTTGGATGCGACAAGACATTCGCCACGCTCTCCAAGAACTACTTTTGGCCCAAGATGTTCTGAGACGTATCACGCTTCACCACCCGATGCTCTACATGTCGCAAAGCTAAGTCTAAAGCTCAATCCCATGGTCTTTACATGCCACTTCCTATTCCTTATCAACCTTGGGAAGACATTAGCATGGATTTTGTACTTGGTTTGCCTAGAACTCAAAATGGCAAGGATTCCGTGTTTGTTGTAGTGAACTCAAGATGGCACATTTCATCCCTTGCAATAAGATAGACGATGCTTCACACATTGCAAATCTCTTTTGTAGGGAAATCTTGCTTCTCCATGGAGTACCAAAGACAATCGTCTCCGACTGCGATGTCAAGTTCTTGAGTTACTTTTGGAAGACTCTATGCGCCAAGCTCGGAATCAAGCTCTTGTTCTCATCTGCATACCATCCTCAAACCGATGGCCAAACGGAGGTGACGAACTGTACACTCTCCACTCTACTTCGCATGTTGATCAAGAAGAACATCAAGGAGTGGGAAGAGTGTCTACCCATCGCCGACTACGCCTACAACCGTGCAAGACATTCGATGACCGGCAAGTCCCCCTTCGAGGTCGTCTACGGCTTCAACCCGTTGTCCCCATTGGACATTCTACCACTTCCTCTACAAGAGCGCACCAACCTCGACGCAAGTGCCCGTGCAAGCTACATCAAGAACATGCATGAAGATACAAGGCACACCATCGAGCACCATGTACAACGACTAGCGACCAAACTCAACGTCAACAAGCATCCCATGATATTCAACATTGGAGACCTCATGTGGCTACATCTTCGCAAGGACCGCTTCCCCAACGAATGCAAGTCCGAACTTTTCCCTCGAGCCGACGGACACTTCAAGGTGCTAGCATGCTACAACAACAACGCTTAGAAGATCGATCTCCCACGCGAAAAGTACAACGTGAGCGACATCTTCAACATCTCCGATCTCTCCCCGTACCATGGTGACGAGGATTTCGATCCGAGGTCGGATCTTTCCCATGGGGGGGGGGGGAGATGATGCGGAGCATCCTTCGGTCATCCCCATGGACCTTCCATCGCCTCACCAAGCCCCAAGAGGACCCATGACCAAGGTGACTTCTCTCCTTAATGATATCTCATATGATCCTCTCGAGACATGGCTACTACCTCAATCCGGAATGTTGTGCATGATTAGGTACCAAGAGGACCCTCCCAAGGATGCACATGAAGATGATCAAGACCCCAAGTCCATGGAAGAAGAGAACCAATGGAAGAAGGCAAGAACAGCCTCCAGGCACCGGACATCCGGCCAGGACCCCGGACATCCGGCCCCTGGAGATCCACAAGGCCAGGCATCTGCAGAAGAAGCTACAGGGACCGGACATCCGGTGACCCCCCAAGCGGATTCAAGACCCCTTCAAGGGAAGACAATCAAGACCTCCTCACGGAGAAGAACGACTACTCTTATATCTTTCCTTTGTTGATTTTGAATCTTGTGCTACCTTATGTGTCCGATGATCTAGCCCATGTGTGGTCGATTACTTGTCGGTGGAGTGATTCTATCGTTTCTCCCCATGTTTTCCCTTGTGTTTTCCGCGCGTTCTTCGTGTTTCCCGGTAGGATCCACTCCAAACGTGAAAGATCGGGTCCATAGGGACCCGCCCTACATCACAATTCCTCGACGAGAAGCGTCGCAATATACTTCATAATCCCTGCATTGATCCAGCAGAATCAACACTGGTGATGTAACCAATCGTTTCTTCAACTCCTGGAAACTGGCCTCACATTCCTCAGTCCAATTGAACTTGGTGTCCTTCTTCAACAACTCCGTCGTGGGCTTTACTATCTTCAAGAAATTTTCAATGAACCTCCGGTAGTATCCCGCGAGTCCCAGAAAACTCCGGATCTCCCCAACTGACGTGGGTGATTCCCAATTTGTCATAGTGACAACTTTGGTGGGGTCTACTGCTATTCCTTCTCCGGATATAACATGTCAGAGGAATCCAACTTCCTTCAAGCAAAACTCACACTTGCTGAATTTGGCATATAACTGATGTTCTCTGAGCTTCCCAAGTACCAAACGCAAATGCTCCTTATGCTCCTCTTCATTCTTCGAGTAAACCAAGATATCATCAATGAACACCACGACAAACTTATCCAAGAACTCCATAAACACCTTGTTCATCATGTTCATGAAATAAGCAGGTGCGTTAGTCAGACCAAATGACATAACGGTATACTCATATAGCCCGTACCTTGTGGTAAAAGCTGTCTTAGGTATATCCTGCTCTCGAATCTTCAACTGGTGGTATCCTGATCACAGATCAATCTTGGAAAATACTTTAGCTCCTTGCAACTGGTCAAACAGATCATTGATCATCGGCAGTGGGTACTTGTTCTTGATCGTCACTTCATTCAATCCACGATAATCAACAACCATCCTCAATGATCCATCCTTCTTCTCCACTAGAAGCACTGGTGATCCCCAAGGTGACGAACTTGGGCGAATATAGCCTTTATCCAATAACTCCATAATTTGCTTCTTAACCTCTTCCAAATCCTTTGCGGGCATCCTATACGGTCTCTTAGATATTGACCCTGTGCCTGGCAAAAGCTCAATCAAAAACTCAATGTCCCTATCCCGTGGCATGCCTGGCAACTCTTATGGAAATACATTGGGGAAATCCTTCACCACTGCTACCTCCTCTTGTACAACTCCTGATAAGGATTTTACTTGAGTCCTCTTTGGCACATGCCGGGATACATACTTGATCCTTCTTCCTGCTGGGGTGGTGAGCAGAATCGACTTACTGGCGCATTCAATGTTCCCTCCATACTTCGATAACCAATACATGCCTAATATCACATCTAGTCCTTGTGACTCCAATACTATTAGGTCTAAGGGAAACACATAGTTACCAATCCTTAATGGTAATTGGTCACACCATAGACTAGCCATATACTCTGCTCCTGGCGAGGTTACTAACATGGGTGACCTAAGGGCTTGGGTTGGCAGTTTATACTGATCCACAAATCCCTTTGATATGTATGAATGTGATGCACCAGTATCAAAAAGAATGATTGGAGTAAATGACTTAACCAAAAACTTACATATTACTCCATCTGGCTGGGCTTCAACCTCCTCCATGTTAACGTGGTTAACCTGTCCCCTGTTAAAAGGGTTAGGCTTCTTCCTAGAGCTTCCATTTCCATTTCCATTCTTTGCTTCGGGACATGCATTGGAATAATGTCCGGTCTTCTGGCACTTGTAGCAAGTAATGTGGCTCAGATCCTTCTTAGCGGGTGTTGCTCGGTTGGAACGGTTCTGCCCGTTGCTTCCTCCATTACCATTCCCATTCTTGGGGCCACTATGGTTATGCGAACCTCCTCCATTGTGGTTGTGACCTCCATGGTTATGCTGATACGATCCTCCCGAGTTCGGAGTAAAACGAGGCTTCTGCTAAGCTCCAGAATTATACTTCGCTTGTCCATACTACCTCTTGCGGCTGTCAATCTGCTGTTGCTTCCCTTCAATCATGAGAGCCCTATCTACCAACTCCTGGTAGTTGTTGAAGGTTGTCACCATCAACTGCATGCTCAGCTCATTATTTAGTCCTTCCAGAAACTTCTCCTGCTTAGCTGCATACGTAGCAACGTCATCTGGGGCATAACGTGCTAGCTTACTAAAATCATCCACATACTGGCCAACTGTGCGTCCTCCTTGGCGCAAGTTGCAAAACTCACGCTTCTTCATGCCCATAGCTCCTGCTGAAACATGGGCAGTACAGAAAGCCTGCTGAAACAGATCCCATGTGACAGTGTCGGTGGGGTAAGTGGCTGTGAAATTCTCCCACCATGATGCTGCGGGTCCATCAAGCTGATGTGTGGCAAACCGCACTCTTTCCGCATCCGTGCATCCTGCAGTGGTCAATTCCCTTCCAATCTTGCGGAGCCAATCATCTGCAACTATCAGCTCGGTGCTACTGGAGAACACCGGCAGATTAAGCCTCAAGAAACAGGCTAAGTGATCAACAGGTGGTGGTGGTGGTGGGTTGTTGTTGTTGTTGTTCCCCTGATTCTGATTCTGTACTAGTATCTGCATCAATGCATTCTGCTTCTGGATCAATTGAGTGAGCTCGGGTGGGAAAGCAAATCCATTGTCGCGTCTCGGAGGCATCTGAGAGGTTTAGAAAAGATGAGAAAAAAGAATAGAATGAGGTCTAGAGGGAAAACACTACCCATATGCACATGAGACAAACACAATCATATCACTTCAATCAATTCAAACAAGGGCATACAACGGTCTAACTATCGTTACAAAAGTGCTCAGACTATACTATATACATGGGGGAATACTACTACTGTTATGGTGGTCGACTAGAAAAATTGATCGGTCGAAGACTCCATGATATCTGCTCCAGCTTCATCAACAAAGTCATCATCGCTATCGTCAGGGTCCGAGTCGGTGTCGTCGATGATGATGTAGTTCTCTGCACAGGTGGAATCATAGTCTTCTCCTCCTGGCGCGGGGTCTCCCATGAACACTCCGATCTTCTTTATCAGGTCGTCATTCTTCTCCAATAATGTTACGATTACTTCCTCATATCCATCGCGTGTAGTCTTGAGTTATTCTTCCAACTCCATGATCCTGGTCATAGCCTTCTTCAGATCTAACATGCTTGCGCACATCTGGTTCTCTTGGCGATGAATGTGCTGGTTTAACTCCTGGATGAAAGCTGCAATTGATCTATCCTTCCTGGTGCTGATCATCTCCCATTGCTCATCTCGGCGCCCACAAATCTGGTAGATAGTATCCTTGAGATCCTTGTGGTAAACTTCTCCAATGTGTCCCATGGTGATGTGGGCTGCCATGCTCTTTCCTAAACTCCAGGTTGGTGCATCAAAGGAAAACTCAATGGGCTCAGTGACGGGCATGAACGTCCTTCCTGGAACTTGAACTTGAATCATCCAATGCTCGTCTTCTGGAAAAGTGGCGATGTAGGTCCCGTGAAGCTTGGTACTCCCATGTTCAGGTATCTAGTAACTTCCTTCAGGTAAGGTCCGAAAGGTGAATCTTCATCTGGTTGTGTGAACTTGTTCCTTGCATCCGCCATCCTAAAGAGTAAAAAAGGGAGAGCAGTTAGAAATGAGAAGAGAATAGTGATCCAGAGCTTTTAACTTATTGGTCATGTCCTACAGTTAGCGTGTGCTCTGATACCATCTTGTAGCGACCAGACCTCAAACCGTCTGATCTCTGTCCATCAGTGTCATCCCTGGATCGGTAATGCTGACACGCACAGTACTTGAAGGATTTATAACAGAGTAGCAATCACACACTTATTACATCGAATGTCTCAAAAGAGAACTTACTAAAATAAATATGGCTTAAGGCCATCTAATAATGATAACAGCGGAAGGCTTGGAAGATAAAGCGAGCCCATCAACTCCAACGGCATCACTGAGTGAAAAATCATGACCTAAGGCACCTTACTCGTCGTCTGAAAAGTCTGCAACATGAACGTTGCAGCCCGAAATGGGTCATCACATGTAATATGCTGGCAATGTAACACATAGAGAGTAATGAACAGGATAATGCTATCACTACATGCATATATGGCTGGTGGTAAGCTATATGGTTACAGTTTTACATAAAGCCAATTTTTCCCTACAACAAAGGAATAAATTTTATTTAACTATCATGGTGGTTGTTAAACATTGAGAAGGTAATCACCCTCTCAATCCCAATTAATCAATCATCATTAAACCCAATCAAATTAAATTAAGAGTGATGAGATCCACATGATAATCCAAGAACTAGATACTCAAAACATCCATAACTGGGGACACAGCTAACCATGATTAGTTTGTACACTCTGCAGAGGTTTGTGCACTTTTCCCCACAAGACTCGATCTCCTCCGTTGTATTTCTCGCACTACATGGTGTTTGAGAAATGGATGACCGAGACACAGTCTTTCAGAAGTATTAACTCTTTACTCTGGGTAGACAGTACCAACCTACATACCCTACATCTGCTAGCCCACCACTGAAAGAGGTCACGCAACCTACTCAACTATGCTAGAGCCCATAGTAGCTTGTGGCTGCACATGGAAGTTTCTAGCATGAATAATCTTATGATCTCTTTGAGCCTGGGTGGCATTCAATAGGAGAATCACACGGTACCCCAGGATTTCCAAAAATACAGGCAACACTGGGTTCCCCAGGTGCCTCAATCCACACAGATGTGTATTAAAGTAGCCACCTTAAGTTAACCATTAATTAACAACTCACATCTGTCATGGATACTCTCAAACCCAAACCACGTCTATGAGCATAGCATGGCAATATAAGCATAACGTAGAAGTAACTCCCAAGGGTTTGCTAATAAACAGGACAATAGGTACTACCTCATCTACTTCCCAAAACCCACATATTAATCAGATCCTAACCATGCAATTGTTTGAGGATTCATCTAATGCAATAAAACTGGGTAGTAAAGAGGTATGATCAAAGTGTTACTTGCCTTGCTGATGATCCGTGAAACTTAGAGACTCATAGTAGCATGCTTCGCACTCCCGGTACTCTATCGCAAACAAACAAGCATACAATAAGCACTCAACTACAAGCACGGGTATAACTCAAATAAGAGATCTAACCAGAAAGTTCAACTTAAGAACTCCGGTTTGCAAAAAGAATCAAATCAAACGAAGCAACTAAACTCAAACAGCGAAAGGAACAAGCTTCGTTTACTAATCTGGACTTAAATCAAATTTTACAATAGCAAAATCATGTTTTAGTTGACTAAACAGAAAGACGGTTTTGAGACGAAACTCTATGCGCTTGAATCGCCTGATTCCGACAAACGAGCGAAAAGATAAACTAAAACGAAAATCAGGGCAGAAATAGCGTTCCAAAATAATCGCGGAAAATCCCTGGAAAAAGAAAAACTGATGAACAGGCTAAGGAACGAACGTTTGCTGTCTGCGGCTAAATGGTGAAAATTGTTCATTAAAAGGAACGAACGAATGGGTGTTTTCTAAATAACTAAACCGAAAAAAATAAAACCGATCTATTAAAAAATAAACCGGGGTTCCTAAAAAAGCCGGCGGTTTTCTCACGAAAACCGCGGCGGCGGCGGTGGCTACCTCCGGCGGGTCAATGGCGGCGGTGGGTCAACGGGGCAGCGGTGGCGCGGCTCTGGCGAGGCGGCGGCGGCGGGCGGCGGGGCGAGGCGGCGCGAGGCGAC
>NC_041381.1:272506969-272556236 GCF_002162155.2 Triticum dicoccoides | reverse complement strand
TTCGTTTTTTTTAAATAATTTCACGCAGAAAAACAAATAAAAGAAATAGTAAATGGACTCCAAAAATCCCAAAATAAATTTTCCCCGTCCTCTAAAAATATATCGGACAAAGTGAACATTTATTTGGGCCTATAATGCAATTTTGAAAAACACGCATTTTTCCTAATTCCAATAAAATAGCGATAAAACTCCGAATAAAATTCTTATTTGATTTTAATATTAAATCTCCAATATTTCTTTATTTTTGGGAAAGTCATTTTATTCCATCTCTTTTATTTTTATAAAAGAAATATTCGAAGATAAAATAATTAAAATCAAACGATCCTCTTTTCAAAATTTGAGAAAAACTTAAATATGAAAATAACGAAATCCCCAACTCTCTCCGTGGGTCCTTGAGTTGCGTAAAATTTCCACGATCAAGCCAAAATGCAATAAAATATGATATGCAATGATGATCTAATGTATAACATTCCAAATTGAAAATTTGGGATGTTACAGAGGTTGTGCATATATTTCACGGATTTGAACAAGGCATGCCCGAAGGACCCATTCCCCTTGCCGCACGATGACCAGATTGTGGATTCCACTTCCGGGTGTGATTTGCTCTCCTTTCTAGAAGCATACTCTGGGTACCATCAGATATTCATGTATAAGGAAGACGAAGAGAAGACCTCCTTCATCACCCCATGTGGCACATACTTCTTTGTGCGCATGCCTTTCAGGTTGAAGAGTGCCGGATCTACTTTTGCAAGAGCAGTCCAAATTGGTTTCGAGCCACAGTTGCACAAGAATATTGATGCTTATATGGATGATATCATTGTCAAGACCAAGGACAAATCGACCCTCATCCAGGATTTGGAAGAGACATTTGCCAATCTGCGCAAGATCAACTTGAAGCTAAACCCGGAGAAGTGTGTGTTTGGTGTTCCCTCCGGTGAGCTACTTGGTTTCTTTGTGTCCCATCATGGGATCAAAGCCAACCCAGATAAGATCAAGGCCATCGAGCAGATCCACGCACCCAAGACAGTTAAAGACGTAAGACGTTGATAGGATTCATTGCCGTGCTTAGCAGATTCATCTCCAAGTCTGCCGAGCGCACCTTGCCATTCTTAAAAATACTGAAGAAAGTAGGACCTATGAAGTGGACCCCGGAAGAAGATGCAGCATCGCAAGAGCTCAAGATATACTTGTCTCATGTGCCCACCTTGGTTGCACCAAAGCCACAAGAGCCGCTACTGCTGTATCTGGCAGCGACTAATCAGGTGGTCAGTGCAGCATTGGTAGCACAACGGGAAGTGGCGGAAATAGCAACCTCAACAGACATTCCACCAAGAGCAAAAAGAGAGGATAGCCCGGCATGGTCGGATATGGATTAGGACAAATAAAAGCATGGCAGCGAAGGCAACTCCAAGGACGTGGCAAGTAAGAAAGTGGTGCAGCGCCCAGTATACTTCGTCAGTTCCCTATTGCAGGGGGCTAGATCCAGGTATTCTGGTGTGCAAAAATTGATTTTTGGCCTCGTCATGGCCTCAAAGAAACTGCGCCTCTACTTCCAATCCCATGTGATCACGGTTGTCACACGCTTTCTGTTGCGAAGGATACTTCAGAACCCAGAGGCTACCGGCATAATAGTGGAATGGGCTCTAGAGTTATCCAGTTTTGGCTTCAAGTTTGAAAGCACGTCAACAATTCAGAGCAGGGCAGATTTTATTGTAGAATGGACGCCAACCCCTAATGGTGAAGTGCTGGAAACAATTATTCCCGGCAAGGAATCACCCCAAGAATGGATCATGTATTTCGATGGTGCCTTCTCCCTACAACGTGCAGGGGCTGGCATGCTTCTCGTTGCTCCCGCTGGGGAGCACCTGAAGTATGTCATCTAGATGCATTTTCCCCGGGAGGAGGCAACCAACAATACAGCAAAGTATGAAGGGCTCCTTGCCGGGCTAAGGATTGCCATAGAATTGGGAATTAAGAAGTTGATCATTCGTGGGGATTCACAACTTCTTGTCAGAGAAGTCAATAAGGATTACCAATGTCCATTGGTGGAGGCATATGTCGAGGGAGTGAGAATATTGGAGGAGCGCTTTGACGAATTGCAAACAGAGTAGGTACCCCGTGCGGAAAACAACATTGTTGATTATCTGTCAAAGTGCGCTGCGTAGAAGCTACCTATGGAACCAAGAAATTTTATTCTCCATCTTACTAAACCCTCTGTATCCCCAACAACAATGGCTAGAAAGAGGAGGAAATTGGACTCAGGTAAGCCTCTCCCAGTAGAACCCCTCGGGGTTCCTGGCAGGGACCCTGCTGGAAACAACTCCCCTTCAATTGCCGGGCTGCACCTTCCTGCCGAGTCTTTGGACCCTGTGGTCGAGGGATGCACCCCCACGAATGAGAAGGTACCGCTAGTCCTCGTTGTCAAGCCTCAGGCTCCAACTTGGGCAAGGCACATAGTCCATTTCCTCCAAACTGGAGAACTTCCCGAAGAGTAAGAAGAAGCAGAAAGAGTAGCCCGGAGGGCCAGTATGTATCAGTTTGTTGATGACACTCTATACAGAAGAAGGCCCAACGGTATGAAATTGAAGTGCATTTGCCGGGAAGAAGGAAAGGAACTGCTAGCGGAGATACACAAAGGAATGTGCGGCTCCCACATTGGATCAAGGGCTGTAGTTGGGAAAGCATTCCGGCAAGGATTCTACTGGCCCACTACCCTCCAAGATGCTGTTGAGATAGTCACCATGTGTGGAGCCTGCCAGTTCCATTCCAAGAATATCCATCTACCTGCCCAAGCACTTCAAACAATCCCTTTGTCAAGGCCGTTTTCGGTCTGGGGGCTCAATATCCTCGACCGTTTCCCCCGAGATGCCGAGGGCTTTGAATTCTTGTTCGTTGTAATCAACAAGTTTACAAAGTGGCCGGAAGTAGCTGCCGTGAGAAATGTTACTGACCAGTCAGCTATCAAGTTCTTGAAAGATTTAGTGTGCCACTTCAGAGTTCCTGCCCCAATCATCACCGACAACGACACCCAATTCACGAGTCGCGCCTTCATGCAATATGTTCATACCCTTGGAAGCAAGATCTCATTTGCCTCTGTTGCACATCCCAGAAGCAATGGACAAACTGAGAGGGGAAACGCTGAAGTGTTGCGAGGCCTCAAGACAAGAACATTTGATAGGCTGCTGAAGTGCGGAAAGCGGTGGATCGATGTGCTGTCGGTAGTTATTTGGTCCCTTAGAACAACACCAAATCGAGCTACCGGGCAGACTCCCTTCTCCATAGTCTATGGGGCAGAAGCAGTTATCCCCATGGAACTCATTTACGGGTCACCTCAAGTACTTGCCTACGATGAAGTAGCGCAAGAACAACACCAGCGTGACGACGCTGTGCTTCTCGAGGAGAACTGTCTTCGGGCTGCTACGCATGTTGCACGCTACCAGCAAGCCCTGCATCACTATCATAGCCGCAGGGTCATGCCCGGTGTTTTGAGGAAGACGACCTTGTCCTTAGGTGCGTTCAGTCCGCCAAGGGTGCAAACAAGTTGTCGCTGAAGTGGGAAGGCCCTTACCGGGTAGTACGAGTCACCAGACCTGGCGCAGTCCATCTGGAGACCGTAGATGGCATTCAATTGCAAAACTCATGGAATATTGAGCATCTCCACAAGTTCTACTCGTAAGGCACAGCTGTCAGGCCTTGCCCGGCAGCCACCCTTTTGTACAAGCCTTACCTCAGTTGCATGTAACCCCTTGTACAAAGCCAGCACTGACCCTGAGCAATAGAGAAATAAATGAAGCGCTGCGGGGCCCCGACAAGTTGCATACATGCATAAGCATATCATGAGCATCACATGTTCATGTAGATAAGATTGCATATGGCATCATCTTCATATGCATAAACTGTAGGCTCCTGTCGTGGACTAAGTCCTCAAGAAGGAGATAAGAAGACAAGCCAGCACTGCGGTCTTCGGCAAGCCAAAGAGATAAGTTCTTCCTCTTATCCATACGTATTCTGTAAGAGAGAACTTGTGCATAAGAAAAGCATGCTACTCCTTTGAAACTTAGGTGCTCCCACCCTTTGACTTGAATGCTGCTTCGTTTAGGGTGGTCGGAGTGGCCTTTGATGGATAAGGCCCGACAGGGGGCTGGTTTCTCTTTATAGCGTGTGCCTGGTAGGCTTACTACCCGGCAACAAAACAAAGAGTACCGACAGGATAGCCTGCCAGGGGAACTCGTTTATTTAAAAATATTGAGGCATCCCACCTATGCATGGACATACACAGGCACGTACCCGGCAACGTTCCTCTTTTTCATTAAACATGCAAATCAAACAAGTACAGACCTTACAGGACACAAACATGGATTCGAGAGACTACATTATTTGAACTAAAATTTGGCAAGTGCCTATAGATTTAAGATTGAAAAAAGATAAATGCTCGTGATGCCTTCACTTTTTCCTCTCCTTCAAAACTACAAGAGGGAACGAAGAAGGCAGAAGGATGGCATGGCTGGGATTCAGTGCCTCCCCATGATTAGAGTGGCGCCGCCCCCAGACTAGGAGGAAGGAACCGGAGGGAAGGCGTGGTGGCACTACCGAAGGCTCCAGCGGGGATGGCGGAGTCACCAGCAAACACAACTTGTCGGAATGGTCGCCCCCGTTCTTGGCGCATCGTGGGTTTCCGCCGCATCTCACACCATTCTTGCCTGAAGCTCCCACCGCACCCGTCGATGGGGACACCACGCGCTCTGTGTACTCCCACAAAGAGCATGGTCGTCCCCGACAGTCCGAAGATGTAGAACCACCACTCATTAAAGAAACCTGCATGGGGATCAGAGTCTCCCCTGTGCGCCGGACGGGCGGTGCACAAGGAGATAGAGTCCGCCCTCTTCGAATGTGGACCACCTTTGCGACCTCCCTCCAACACCACAAGAAGAAGGGGATTAGGCCACGATTGACTACCACGGCCCCTGCCCAGCATGGGCTTTGGCATGGAATTGTTTGCCTCGCCCCTCAATAGAATTGGAGCCATGGGCGACCAGGCGACGAGCGCAACAGAGTCACCACCTCCAGTGCTACCGCCGCGCTGCCCGAGCGCTCCCCTAAGCCCAACACGGAACTCTAAGCTAGGGCCCGGGGCCTGGCCCCGGGCTCCTCCTTCCAGCATACCCAAGATGAAGCGGAAGATTGAGGAAGAGAGGGATGTGGATGAATGCCTCCGTTCCTCCCCCGCTCCTCTTTTTATAGGTGGGCTGAGGGGCTGGGGGCTGATTCCCCGATGGGTAACCATCGCCTTCCCCGCGAATTCAAGAGGACCGGCCCCCTACCTTGATACTCCTCCACACCACGCGCCTCCATTACCTACCCCGCTAAATGCATGCGGCATACATGGCTAAGGATAAGGGTGTGGTGGGAAGAGTGAATTGGCAGTTACCCGCCCGTGCGTTAAAGTCATTCATGGGCCATTACAAGAATGATCCCACCAAGATTGGCATTACACGATGTGCGGGAAAACCAGAAACTGACTCGGATTAAAGATAAGGAAGAAGCAAAGAAGATCTCAAAGGATAGAGCCGCTCGTGTGCTCCCGCCTATGCACTGGTTAGGGCCTGCCCCGATCACGCCCAGCGGCTTGTTCGTGATAGGCCCGGGGGCTCCTGTCGGTGCAACAAACCCTGGGTCCATTGCCCAGACAGTGCACAGGCACAAGGACAAAGATTACAACACCAATATCAAGCCAAGCGAGGAGGACCAGTTCATCAAAGGGTCCAAGTATAGATAAAGAAGATCAAGATAAGCCAAAGAAGCAAGATACTGCGAAGGAAAGAACCTCCCTTGTCGGGAAGGCGAGACTGGCGAGGTTGGGTTTGCCCTGGAAGCATACTTCCAGATCGTCCATCGTTCCACCTTACAAGCGACGCAAGTCACAGATCAGTGCAATGTCAAGCCCCAAGATGACTAAGTGGCTCCTTTTTGCTACATGGCAGCCACTTCCTACAACAAACACCTCCATATGACACCCGTCGTGAAACGTGTCAAGCAAGGAGGCGCGGAGCTGGCAAAATAACCTGGCAAGGGTTGCCGGACACGCTGTCATGTGACATTAGGTGGCACATTTAATGTGCCCTGTTAGCCTGTAGAGTTAGGTATGATAGCACGATTTGCTATCTAATCAGTATGTAAAGACTGATTTGCCACTGTGGTGACCGCTTAACCTATAAAGGAGGCCCATGGCAACCATAGAAAGGGTTCGCCAGGTTGGCAAGCACAACCGCTCACATATCCATATGCACGTAGCCACTTTGCCCCGAGGCAACCCAGCGGGGCAAGTGTGCTGCGACCACGACCACCTTTTCCACCATCAAGCCACCAAAGCAGGAGTAGGGTTTTACGCCTCGCGGCGGACCGAACCTGGGTAAAAACCACCCGTGTGATCTCTGCCGTGCTGTGCTACGGTTCTCTGCTCTTTGTGCAACGTGTCCATCCCCCCGCTGAACCAAAAGGGGCTCGTCGCCCCATAGGTGGCCGTGGATCCACCACGACATACATCAAGATCGTGACATCTCAAGAACACGAGAAAGAGATTAAACACATAGCTACTGGTACAAACCCTCAGCCCGGAGGGTGGACTACTTCCTCCTCATCATGGTGGCACCGAGATGATGAAGATGGCCACTGATGATGATTTCCCCCTCCGGCAAGGTGCCAGAATGTGGTCTAGATTGGTTTTTCATGGCTACAGAGGCCTGTGATGGTGGAACTTCTGATCTAGGGTTATTTCTGTTTTTTTTTGTATTTATAGGATTTTTTACTTTGGTTTCACGCGAAGATGGGCCTCTAGGTGAGCACAACCCACCTGCACACGGGTTGGGCTCTAGGCGCGCCCTGGTGGGTTATGCCCTCCTCGTGGCTCTTCTGGCCTTCCACGAAGCTTCTAGTGCCTCTTTTGTTCCAAAAAATCGTCAAAGAGTTTCAGCTCATTTGGAGAACTTTCATTTATGCACAAAAACAACACCACGGTAGTTCTGCTGAAAACAACTTCAAACCAGCTTTGTTCCATACAAATCATACCAAAACCGTCTTGGGTGTTTCTTGCCACCGTGAGTCCCGGCAGGCCCTGCCGGGACGTCTTGGGTGTTCTCTTCCGGGGGTGGCTTCGTCCTCGCCAAGCTCGTCTTCCCGGCAAGGGAGGCTTTTCTCCCGGTGGTATCTTGCTTCTCGGGCTTGGCCTTGGTCCTCTCGATCTGCATGTTGGTCCCTTGAAGATCTTGGTCTCCTAGACTTGGCATGGCCTGGTGCCATAATCTTGTTGTTGTGCATGTGCGCAGTCTGGGCAACATACCCAGGGTCTGGTGCACCGACAGAAGCCTCCGGGCCTGCCCTGATCGCACTGCCGAGCGTCATCAGGGTAGGCCCTAATAAGTGCATAGGCAGGGGTGTCAAAGAGGCTGGTCTCTTGAGGTCTTCTTTGCTTCTTCATTAATCTTGAACCTGGGACAGTTTCCAGTTTTCCCACGCGTTGTGTAAAGCCAATGGTGGTGGGGCCGCTCTTGTGATGGCCTGTGAATGGCTTTAAAGCACGGGATAGAAACTGCCAATTCACTCTTCGCACCACGCCTTTATCCTTAGCCACGTATGTTGAATGCATCCCGCGGGGTAGGTAATGGAGGCGCATGGCGTGGGAGAGCATTATGGCGAGGGCCCGGTCTTCTGGAATTGGAGGAGGAGGGCAGTGGTTACTTGCCGAAGAATCAGCCCCAAGTTCGCCTATAAAAGGAGGAGCGGGGGAGGAGTGGAGGCATTCATCCACATCTCTCTCTTCCTCCACCTTGCTTCGTCTTGAGTATGCTAGAAGGGGGAGCCCGGGGCCCAGGAGCTGATGATGCCAAGCAATGATTCTAGCTCTCGAGGAGTGGGTCTGGTCCAACTCCAAGGTGAAGGGCTTGGGATCATTAGAAATCCCAGTACTGCCCCTCTCCTTGGATTTGTGGTTGATGTTGATAAGGAGGGTGTCTTCCTGCTCGCCAAGGTGAGGCGCAGCACGCTTCGAGCCCCCTGGTCGTCTTGGTCGCTCACCGTCTCTTCAGGAGGAGTGCTGGACCGCGAGGCCGGCGCTTTCCTAGAGAGGTGTTGATGAAGATGAAGCCAGGGAATACGGAGAAGGCGGGAGCAGGCTATCAGGTCGGAGTACGATCACACCGACGTGTTCATCTCGTATTGGCAACTTGCTGCCTTGTCTTTCGGTTCTTCCCCTCCTTCCCGGCACGGTCATCACCAGCCTCCTGGTCGCCAGGGAGGGTGCTGCTCTCTTGGTGCCTTCGCCTCCTCCTACAGTCTTCCAGCTAAGCTTTGGTGGATGACTCCACTGTGGCTCGAGCTGGGGCTTCTTGCTGGTCCCGGAGGTGGTGATCAGGGTACCGCCGATCTGCTCCATCCGCCCTCCTCCTTCGCAGCCTCGCCACTCCTGATCTTGTCAGGCTCTGCGTCCGGCAGGCCATGACGGGATCGGGATGGACTACCGCTTGGGCGCTGCTCCTGCCTCCTTCTCTTCCCACTGCACAACCTAGGGTAGGAGAAAACAGGAAGAGGAGTTTACGGGGCACTTATCTTTTTCTAATCTTAAATCTGTAGGCAATTGCCAAATTTTAATTCAAATAATGTAATCTCCTGAGTCCATGTTTGTGTTCTATAAGGCTTGTAATTGTATAATCAACATATTAATGAAGAAGATGAGCCTTGTCGGGAACTCATGCATGTGTATGTCCATACAGAGGTGGGATGCCACTTTAGTTTAATAAATGAGTCTTCCCCGGCAGGCTATCCTACCGGTACCTTTTTTATTTTGTTGCCGGGGACTAGAGTCTAGTGGGCAAAAAAGAAAGGGACCAGCCCCCCGCCAACTCTTTTTCACCAAAGGCCACTGCGACCACCTAGGACGAAGCAACGTTCGAGCCAAAGGTGGGAGCACCTAAGTTTCAAAGAGCGGCAAGGTTTTCTTATGCACAAGTTTCAGCTTATAGAGCACTTATGGACAAGAGGTAGAACTTATTTGTTTGGCTTGCCGGGGATCGCAGTGCTGGTCCATCTCCTCAACTCCTTGTAGAAGCCAAGTTCATGGTAGGAACATGCAACTTCATGCAGATGAGAATGATGCAGGATGCGATCCTATCAATATGCATATGCACATGCTCATGAAATGCTTATGCAAATGCTCTTGGAATGTTCATGCATGCATGCAACTTGGTCGGGGCTACCCAGCGCTTCGTTTATTTCTCAGGTCCACAGGGTCATCGTCGTGGACTTTGTACAAGGTGTTACATGCAGCTGAGGCAAGGCCTGTACAAATGGGTGGCTGCCGGGCAGGGCCCGACAGCCGTGCCTTACGGGTAGAACTTTCGGAGATGCTCAATATTCCATGAGTTTTGCAATTGAATGCCATCTCCGGTCTCCAGACAGACTATGACGGGTCTGGTGACTCGTACTACCCGGTAAGGGCCTTCCCACTTAGGCATCAACTTGTTTGTACCTGAGGGAGTTCCGGACTAGGGGGTGTCCGGATAGCCGAACTATCATCATCGGCCGGACTCCAAGACTATCAAGATACAAGATTGAAGACTTCGTCCCGTGTCCGGATGGGACTTTCCTTGGCGTGGAAGGCAAGCTTGGCGATACGGATATGTAGATCTCCTACCTTTGTAACCGACTCTGTGTAACCCTAGCCCTCTCCGGTGTCTATATAAACCGGATGGCCTTAGTCCATAGGACGAACAACAATCATACCATAGGCTAGCTTCTAGGGTTTAGCCTCCTTGATCTCGTGGTAGATCTACTCTTGTAACCCACATCATCAATATTAATCAAGCAGGACGTAGGGTTTTACCTCCATCAAGAGGGCCCGAACCTGGGTAAAAACATCGTGTCCCTCGTCTCCTGTTACCATCCGCCTAGACGCACAGTTCGGGACCCCCTACCCGAGATCCGTCGGTTTTGACACCGACATTGGTGCTTTCATTGAGAGTTCCTCTGTGTCGTCACCAATAGGCTCGATGGCTTCTCTGACCATCATCAACGATGCAATCCAGGGTGAGACCTTTCTCCCCGGACAGATCTTCGTATTCGGCGGCTTCGCACTACGGGCCAATTCGCTTGGCCATCTGGAGCAAATCGAAAGCTACGCCCCTGGCCGTCAGGTCAGATTTGGAAGTTTGAACTTCACGGCTGCCATCCGCGGGGACTTGATCCTCAATGGATTCGAGCCACGGCCGAGCGTGCCGCACTGTCACGGCGAGCATGATTTAGCTCTGCAGCCGGACAATACCCTGGAGGCCGCACTCGAACCCGCTCCGATCTTCAATTCGGAGCCGGCTCCGTAGACCGAGGACAGATGGCTAGACACCGCCTAGGGCTGCAACCTCTATGGAGATAGAGCCGAACACCAATCTTGTCCCCCATGAAGCTCGTGACTCCGTGGTGCCAGACTCCGAACCCCCCGCGCCCTCCCCGATCGAATCCGATTGGGCGTCGATCATGGAATTCACCGCAGCGGACATCTTTCAACACACACCTTTCGGCGACATGTTGAGTTCGCTAAAGTATCTCTCGTTATCAGGAGAGCCCTGGCCGGACTGCGGTCAGGAAGGTTGGGATGCGGACGACGAAGAAATTCAAAGCCCACCCACCACCCACTTGGTAGCCGCTGTCGACGATCTAACCGACATGCTAGACTACGACTCCGAAGACATCGACGGTATGGACGACGATGCCGGAGACGACCAAGAACCAGCGCCTAACAGGCACGGAAAGCCACCCCAGCTCACAACGTATACATGGTGGACACACCAAAAGGAAGCGACAATGAGGAAAACGGGACGTGGAGAAGGACAACTCCCCCAACAAACAAACAAAGCAGCGACGCAAGCGCCGCCCGAAGACCGGCATCGACAAAAACGGCACCCATACGGACCTGGCCCTAGAGCAGGGCGAAGCAGTGGACGACGCACACGTCAACAAGCAGCCAGCCGGACATGAACTGAACAAGCAACCCATCCCCGGCGAAGATCATCTCACATCACCAGAGCATATGAATCTTCATAACAGGCTCGTCGCCACTGCAAGAAGTTTGAACAAGCAAAAGCGGAAGCTCAAAACAGCGGAAGACACACTCAGAATGAGATGGAGCAAAGTACTCAACACCGCAGGTAAATATGGCACTAGTCACCAGACAAAGAGCTACCCGAAGCGCAAGCTGTTGCCCGAATTTGACGAGGAGGCCTTCGAGCCCCCGCAGTCAAAAAAGAAAGGGGCCGCCTGGCCGGCTAGACGACCAGATGACAGGCCAAGAGCAACACGGGGCGCCACACACAAGCCGACACATGATCAACATAAAGATCTTCAGAAAAAGGATAACCCGGCCAGGTCTATCTATGGGCCAAAAAAGAAGACTCCAGGAAGTAACACAACCAGCCGAGCATTTGAAGACAACGGCACACCCAAATACAGGGGCGCCGTACACCCACTATGTTTTACCGACGAGGTACTGGATCATGGATTTCCAGCGGGATTTAAACCCATAAACATAGAGGCATACGACGGAACAACAGACCCCGGAGTCTGGATTGAGGATTATATCCTACACATACACATGGCAAGAGGAGACGATCTCCATGCCATAAAATACCTTCCCCTCAAGCTCAAAGGGCCGGCCCGGCATTGGCTTAAAAGCCTCCCAGAAAATACGATTGGCAGTTGGGAAGAGCTTGAGGATGCGTTTTGAGCAAATTTTCAGGGGACTTATGTCCGGCCTCCGGATGCAGATGATTTAAGTCACATAACTCAACAGCCCGGAGAATCAGCACGCAAATTCTGGAACAAGTTCCTCACTAAAAAGAACCAAATAGTCGACTGTCCGGACGCTGAAGCCTTAGCAGCCTTCAAACACAACGTCCGAGATGAATGGCTGGCCAGACACCTCGGCCAGGAAAAGCCAAGAACAATGGCCGCACTAACAAGTCTCATGACCCGCTTTTGCGCGGGGGAAGACAGCTGGTTGGCTAGATGCAACACCAGCGACCCGAGTACATCCGAAATCAGGGATGGAAATGGGAAATCACGACGCAAGAAAGATCAGCGCCGGAATAAGGAGAATGTCCCAAATAGTACGGCGGTCAACGCCGGATTCAAAAGCTCTCGGCCGAACAACAAAACACTGCCCTTAAAGGATAACAGTGACGAGCTATCCAACCTAAACAAGATTCTGGACAGACTGTGCCAAATACATGGTACCTCCGGGAAGCCTGCAAACCATACCCACAGAGATTGTTGGGTCTTCAAGCAGTCCGGCCGACTTAATGCCGAACACAAGGGGCTCGACACACCAAGTGAAAGTGACGAAACCCAAAAGCAGCGCTCCGGAAACCAAAAGACTTTCCCACTAGAAGTCAAAACAGTGAACTCACTTCACGTGATAACACGCAGCGCAGCACCTACTATACCAGGACACCGTCCGCAGACTGGGGATAGAACCCACCAAAATTCGCTATAGCAGCACTTCCTTCAAAGGAGTGACGCCAGGCCTTTTCAGCCAATTTTACAGGCTCTGTACCACTAGAGGCCGTGTTCGGTTCATCCAACAACCCCCGTCGCGAAAAGCTCACTCTCCATCGCCCCATTTAACAGTAGCCCTTAAGCGCTATTGGGGTGCAAAGCTTTCGCTTGCTTTAATGCAATACAACATTACGCGTCTCTTACGCTTACAAATGCCCGATCCACGTGGCATATTCTTAAAAACTCCAGGTGTCTCTCGACCACGGAGAATGTGCGGCTGCCTAGATAGCCACACATTATTCCGACCTTGCAGGTCAAAGCCCCTAAAAACAGGTCATTTAGACCTCGGACATGGTTAGACGAGTCCGGCAAGGGGCTTCCCAGCCGCATCCCCCTTTTTTTAGGGGGCCGCGCGCATAAATGATGAAAGCCAATAAAGCTCAACTTTCTTCATCTTCCAAATTATACTTTATTTTGATACACTTTTTGCACGATATTTCTTAGAAACGAAGTCCTTCTCTTTTACAGATGAAGCACGTGCTACACCCGTCCAGGATACAACACAACGGAGACACAGGCGCAGACGTGCAGTAGGGACCCGTTGCAAGGATTCTTTTCAGATTAAGACCCTGCGTAAACCTTTCTTACTGTCTCTTGTTGATACACATCCCCCGGTTTCCTACCACAGCCGAGGAGGAGGCTGGCGTTTTGGCGTCGGCCGCGTCAGAAGTTCTCGCCTGTACCTAGACACTAGGGGCTTAGGGCTTTGTTCGGCCCAATATCATAAAGACCGAACACCTCAGGGAGTGTCTGGCATCTCGAGTTAGGCCTTATATGCATCAGCTCCGAATCATGTCTTTGCTCAAATGTTGGGTTTGCCCGGCTCCTGTGTTTTGCTGCCTTACGTTCCGTATCATCGGCTAACGCGGCACCAGGAGAACTACTGCGATTGTGCCCCAGTTCGGCCGGGAGAGCACCTCAGTAGAGAAAGCCGAAAACTGACTGTCATGATATAACGAGAGACTGGTCAACCACTTGATCGACCATTGGAATGTTTAGAATTCCTCCGCTTTGACGAAGGACCGCTTCCCGGTCAGGCACATATGCACCCCGAGTTCGGAGAAGCGCGGTGCCATCAGGGGCTATATAGTAGCCCCACATTCGAGCTCCTATGGCTAAGTGAAAGTGATAAAGCATTATAGTCCGGTTGCCTAGTTTGCTACGCTATCACCTCCTTAAAAGGACCAAGACGTTGGATTAAGTGTGAAGAAGCGATTTTCTTTTTGCAAACACCCCCGCACCATGTGCGTGGGGGCTGAAGCCAAAGACTGCCATCTTTCAGATTATACATATATATATACGGCCGCGCAGGAGATAGTTCAATACTTGAACACACAAGTATAAAAAGTCATTGCATTATAAACATGATCTTAGAAATCATACATGTCATTCAAACATAACATCTTTCGAGCACTGCGACTCTATTATACGAGCGCCCTGCAGGACTTCCTCAAAGTAATGCTCGGTGGAGAATCGGCTTTTGTCCGAACCCCGGGATGCAACAGCGGTGGCGTCCATCTCCGCCCAGTATGTTTTACCACGGGCGAGAGCCATCCGTGCACCTTCTATGCATGCCGACCGCTTCATCGCCTTAATATGCGGCACTGCCCCAAGGAATTGCTGCAACAAGCCAAAATAACTCTTCGGCTTGGGCCTTTTCGGCCATAGATGAGTGACCACATCCATCATGGCCAGTCCGGACAATCTATTCAACTCAGCCCACTCAACCAGCCGATCACTCAACGGAAGTGGACGCTCCGGACTATGGAATTGAGACCAGAAAAGCTCTTCCATTTCATGATCCTCCTGGCTTCGAAAGTGCACGACTGCGTTAGCCGCACTCGCCGCCAAGTCTAGATAAGGATCCTCCGCACCGTACAATCGGCTCAGCTGAGCATACTTCGGATCCGTGAACTTCCTACACAGCATAAAGGGCTTTCCAGCCACAATGTCTCCGACCTGACGCAGTTCCTCCTTCATAGCCCGCATCGCACTACGGGCATCCTTGGCTTCGGCATCGGCCTTCTTCAGGTCCTCTTGCTCCGCTCGGCGTTCTCCTTCAAGAACCTCCAGGCGGTCGGTAGCAACTTTCAATTTCATGGCCATTCCGGCCATCTCCTCCCTGCTTCGGCAGTGAGCAGCCTTCTCGGCTTCTAGCTCTTCCGCTGCCTTCAAGGCAGCCGCCTCGCTTTTTCTGGCTTGCTCCTTGGCCCGAGCAAGTTCTGCTCGAAGGTCTTCCACAGCAGCAGCACCATCTGCATCAAGCATACAACTTGTAAGGAATGGGCATCAGCTCCCTTACTAAGCGACCACGGCGCAATCACATACCTTGTGACTCATCAAGTCGTTTATTGACCAGCGAGATGTCCGCATCTGCAGCGTCGAGTTGCTTCTTCAGCTCGGCGAATCCATCCGTCCGGCTGGCCACCGAACGTTCCACCACCTGCATAGGAACGGCGACAGTTAATAAATGAGATTATGATCCTAGGCACGCTGCCGTTTTCGACAGCATACCAAGTCTCAAGGGCTACTATACAGGGCGCACTTCATGTGCAAAACTGTCAACAGGTATGTCATTTTTTGCGTACCTCAAATCCCGTCAGTAAACTTCCGACGGCCTCATACAACCCGCTTTCGGCGGACGAGATCCTCTCAATCACATTACCCATTAATGTGCGGTAATCTTCTGAGATGGACGCCCTCTTAAGCAAATCCTGCAGCTCCACCGGCCGCACTCCAATGGGTGCCGAACTCTCTGGCCCCGCCGGACTCAGGGAGACCCTCCACGATGACACCTCAGGGTCGTCCGCCCCGTGCGACGGGGCGGCAGATGGAGGCGTTTCGCTCTCCATCATCTCCGGACGAAGGTCTCCCGAAGATGAGCTATGCTGAGATGGGCTGAGATCCGAACTACAAGGTAAAAACTTTGGTTACCTTTAGACATTAAGCAGGGGTGTCTAATAATTATAAAATCCCCCTTTTTACTTACGGCTCGTTAGAGGGCTGATTCCTCCGAGGAGACAGTACGGCCGGGGCTCTTCCCGGCGCAGGACCTTCTGGTACAGATTTCTTTCCCCGCTTTGAGGCCTTGGCCTTCGGGTCTTCGGAAGCGGTCCTCTTCTCCCCCTGGAAGGAGGGACTCTTGATTCCTCCCTTACTAAAAACCTCCTTGGCAGAGGTGACAGTTTCCCCGTGCCCTCCTTTGCCCTCATTCGTAGGTGCAACCTCCAACATTTTGATTAACACGGGATCCTGCGTGGTCTCAGGGAGGGGGGCCGGACACCGTATCAGTTTTGCTTGCGCTATCCACTCCTGTCCAGGGAAAGCTGGTTAAAAGGCAAGCTCACGATAAATAAATGGACGGTGTGTCCGGACACAGGGCTACTTACTTTAGTATCCGGGCGATTGCAGCTTAGGCCAGCGTCCTCGGTCAATTCCGGATGCGTCTCTTGCGATCCGAAGAACAGTTTATACATCTCCATGGGAGTCAGACCCATGAAGTGTTGAAGAGCTCACGGCCCCTCCAGATTGAATTCCCACAGGCGGAGGGGGTGACGTTTGCAGGGCAGTAGGCGCCGGATCAACATGACCTGCACCACTGCGACCAGATTGATCTCCCTTTCTTGGAGGACTCGAATCCGGTCCTGCAACAGGGGGACGTCTTTGGGCGCCCCCCAGTCACGCCCCTTGTTGACCCATGACGTCAGCTGCCGTGGAGGGCCCGAGCGAAAGACGGGCGGCGTCTTCTTCCTGCTGCCCCGGGGAGCGGTGATATAAAACCACTCGTGTTGCCACAAGCCGAGCTCCTCTTGGAAAGAGCCCTTGGGCCATGGAGCTTCGACCCTCTTGCTTATAACCGCCCCGCCGCACTCTGCCTGACGCCCCTCAATCATCTTCGGCTCCATGTTGAAGGTTTTGAGCCATAAGCCAAAGTGAGGGGTAGTGCGGAGGAAGGCTTCACAAACGACAATGAATGATGAGATATGGAGGATGGACTCTGGAGCCAGGACGTGGAATTCCAGCCCATAGTAAAACATGAGCCCCCTTATGAAGGGATCCGTCGGGAAGCCTAAACCCCGACGGAAGTGAGACATGAACACGACGATGTCGCCAGGCTCGGGAGTTGGGATAACTTGCCCTCAGGCAGGCAGCCTATGCGAAATCTCGTAGGTTAAATACCTGGCATCTCTCAGCTTTAGCACGTCCTCCTCCGTGACGGAGGAGGGCATCCACCGGCCTCGTAGATCAGGACCGGACATTGTCGAGGATCGAAGGTACCTGAATTCGGAGCCCTGGGTGTTGGAACTCAGGGAGAGGGGCGGATTTGATAGAGGATTGAATAAAAAGAATGGGCCTTGGTCTCATTATAAAGAGGAAGAATACCAAGAGCCATCCTCGTGACCGTTTGGAACCCGCCTTCGATGGAGGGGGCGTAGCAACGGGCGCGGTTGGGTTACCCACGTCCGTATTGATGGGAATCCCGGAATAAGGGGAACACGATCTCTGCTTCGACAGGACGTGCCAAGGAAACCGCTTCGTTAAACGCGCTGAAGTGGTACAATAAAAACGTTTCAAATAAAGGCTTGGTTGTGGTGTGACGTCACACCACGGAATACGTCAGCAGATTGAACTTGTGTGAATATTATTCTCTCTACGGTGGTATGTGGAAATTATTTTGCAGAGCCGGACACTATCCTGGTGTTCACAATCTTCTATAAATTATTCGGAGGAGGAACCCGCCTTGCAATGCCGAAGACAATATGCGCGCCGGACTCGTCGTCATTGAAGCCTAGTTCAGGGGCTACTGAGGGAGTTCCGGACTAGGGGGTGTCCGGATAGCCGAACTATCATCATCGGCCGGACTCCAAGACTATCAAGATACAAGATTGAAGACTTCGTCCCGTGTCCGGATGGGACTTTCCTTGGCGTGGAAGGCAAGCTTGGCGATACGGATATGTAGATCTCCTACCTTTGTAACCGACTCTGTGTAACCCTAGCCCTCTCCGGTGTCTATATAAACCGGATGGCCTTAGTCCATAGGACGAACAACAATCGTACCATAGGCTAGCTTCTAGGGTTTAGCCTCCTTGATCTCATGGTAGATCTACTCTTGTAACCCACATCATCAATATTAATCAAGCAGGACGTAGGGTTTTACCTCCATCAAGAGGTCCCGAACCTGGGTAAAAACATCGTGTCCCTCGTCTCCTGTTACCATCCGCCTAGATGCACAGTTCAGGACCCCCTACCCGAGATCCGCCGGTTTTGACACCGACAGTACCCTTGGCCGAATGAACGTGCCTAAGGACAAGGTCGCTGAGGGAGTCCTGGATTAGGGGGTGTCCGGATGGCCGGATTATAGCCTTTGGCCGGACTCCTGGACTATGAAGATACAAGATTGAAGACTTCGTCCCGTGTCCGGATGGGACTTTCCTTGGCATGGAAGGCAAGCTTGGCGATGCGGATATGTAGATCTCCTACAATTGTAACAGACTCTGTGTAACCCTAACCCTCTTCGTTGCCTATATAAACCGGAGGGTTTTAGTCCGTAGGACGAAGAACAATCATACCATAGGCTAGCTTCTAGGGTTTAGCCTCTCTGATCTCGTGGTAGATCTACTCTTGTACTACCCATATCATCAATATCAATCAAGCAGGAGTAGGGTTTTTTTACCTCCATCGAGAGGGCCCGAACCTGGGTAAAAACATCGTGTCCCTTGTCTCCTGTTACCATCCGCCTAGACGCACAGTTCGGGACCCCCTACCCGAGATCCGCCGGTTTTGACACCGACATTGGTGCTTTCATTGAGAGTTCCTCTGTTTCGTCATCTTTAGGCCCGATGGCTCCTCCGATCATCAACAACGATGCGGTCCAGGGTGAGACTTTTCTCCATGGACATATCTTCGTATTCGGCGGCTTTGCACTGCGGGCCAATTCGCTTGGCCATCTGGAGCAGATTGAAAGCTACGCCCCTGGTCATTAGGTCAGATTTGAAAGTTTGAACTATACGGCTGACATCCGCGGAGACTTGATCTTCGACGGGTTCGAGCCGCAGCCAAGCGCGCCGTACTGTCACGATGGGCATGATCTAGCTCTGTCGCCGGACAGTGCCCTGGAGGCCGCACAAGTGTCCGCTCCGACCCTTAGCTCGGAGCCGACTGCGCCGATTGAGGACGGGTGGCTGGACACCGCCTCGGGGGCTGCGATCTCTACGGCGATTGAGCCGAACATCATCCCTGTCCTTTGCAAGGCTTGTAACTACGAGGTCCCGGACTCCTCTCCGGACTCCGAACCTTCCGCGCCCCTGCCAATCGAATCCGATTGGGCGTCGGTCATGGAATTCACCGCCGCGGACATCTTTCAGCACTTGCCCTTTGGCGACATCCTGAATTCACTAAAGTCTCTCTCTTTATCAGGAGAGCCCTGGCCGGACTATGGTCAGGAAGGTTGGGATGCAGACGACAAAGAAATTCAAAGCCCACCCACCACCCACTTCGTAGCCACTGTCGATGATTTAACCGACATGCTCAACTTCGACTCCGAAGACATCGACGGCATGGACGACGATGCAGGAGACACCCAAGAACCATGGCCTACAGGGCACTGGAAGGCCACCTCGTCATACGACATTTACATGGTGGACATCCCAAAAGATGGGAATGGCGATGGAACAACGGAGGATGACCCCTCCAAGAAACAGTCTAAGCGCCGGCGTCAGCGGCGCCGCTCTAAATCACGCCACAGCAAAAACGGAGATTCCGACACGGGAGATAATAACACCCCAGACAGTGCCGAAGACAACCCCCGCCAGCAAGATTCAGTGCAGGAGGATGGAGAAGCCAGCCCTCATGAGAGAGCGGCAGGCAGAGAGGTAGAGGACAATAATTACATGCCTCCCTCCGAAGACGAGGCAAGCCTCGACGATGACGAATTTGTCATGCCTGAGGATCCCGGCGAACAAGAGCGTTTCAAACGCAGGCTTCTGTCCACGGCAAGCAGCCTCAAGAAAAAGCAGCAACAACTTAGAGCTGACCAAGACTTGCTAGCCGACAGATGGACTGAAGTCCTTGCGGCCAAAGAATATGAACTCGAACGCCCCTCCAAGAGCTACCCAAACCACAGGATGCTACCCTGATTAGAGGAGGAAGCACCTAAACCGACATCACCAGCGCATGATACGGCCGACCGGTCACCTCGTGGCCGCGACACAGAGGCCTCTCGACCCTCCACTCAAGCCGCACCCCGGCGCCGCTCAAAAAATACCAAGGCGCGGGAAAATGCGCCAGACCTGTGGAATATACTAGAGGACAAGGCAAGGCAAACAAGATCGATCTACGGATCGCGTGGGCGCCCCACGATACGTGATGATAACCGTCACGCCGGATATGGCAATTCCGGCCGGGCCGAACATAGTAGACAAAGCTCATTTGAGCTGCATCGTGATATAGCCCAATACAGAGGCGCTGCACACCCACTATGCTTCACAGATGAAGTGATGGATCATCAAATCCCTGAGGGTTTCAAACCTGTTAACTTGAATCATACGATGGCACAATAGATCCTGCGGTCTGGATCGAGGACTATCTCCTCCATATCCACATGGCCCGCGGTGATGATCTACACGCCATCAAATACCTCCCACTCAAGCTTAAGGGACCAGCTCGGCATTGGCTTAACAGCTTGCCAGCAGAGTCAATTGGTTGTTGGGAAGACCTGGAAGCCGCATTCCTCGACAACTTCCAGGGCACCTATGTGCGACCGCCAGACGCCGATGACCTAAGCCACATAATTCAGCAGCCAGAGGAATCAGCCAGACAATTCTGGACACGGTTCCTAACCAAGAAAAATGAAATCGTTGACTGTCTGGATGCAGAGGCCCTTGCAGTCTTCAAACATAACATCCGCGACGAGTGGCTTGCCCGGCACCTAGGACAGGAAAAGCCGAAATCCATGGCAGCCCTCACAACACTCATGACCCGCTTTTGCGTGGGAGAGGACAGCTGGCTAGCTCGTAGTAACAACATGACCAAGAGCCCTGGTAATTCGGATACCAAGGACAGCAACGGCAGGTCGCGTCGCAACAAGCACAAGCGCCGCATTAATGGCGATAATGCTGAGGATACGGCAGTCAATGCCGGATTCAGAGGCTCTAAACCCGGTCAGCGGAAAAAGCCATTCAAAAGAAATACTCCGGGCCCGTCCAATTTGGACCGAATACTCGATCGCTCGTGCCAGATACACGGCACCCCCGAAAAACCAGCCAATCACACCAACAGGGATTGTTGGGTGTTCAAGCAGGCAGGCAAGTTAAATGCCGAAAACAATGACAAGGGGCCGCAGAGCGACGAGGAGGAGGAGCCCCGGCCACCGAACAATAGAGGACAGAAGGGCTTCCCCTACAAGTGCGGACGGTGAACATCATATACGCAACCCACATACCCAAAAGGGAGCGGAAGCGTGCACTAAGGGACGTATATGCGATGGAGCCAGTCGCCCCAAAGTTCAATCCGTGGTCCTCCTGCCCGATCACTTTTGATCGAAGGGACCACCCCACTAGCATCCGCCATGGCGGATTCGCCGCATTGGTTCTAGAACCAATCGTTGATGGATTTCACCTCACTAGAGTCCTGATGGACGGCGGCAGCAGCCTGAACCTACTTTATCAGGATACAGTGTGCAAGATGGGCATAGACCCCTCAAGGATCAAACCCACAAAGACGACCTTTAAAGGCGTCATACCAGGTGTAGAGGCCAACTGTACAGGCTCAGTTACACTCGAAGTGGTCTTTGGATCCCCGGATAACTTCCGAAGCAAGGAGTTAATCTTCGACATAGTCCCGTTCCGCAGCGGCTATCACGCACTGCTCAGATGAACCGCATTTGCAAAGTTCAATGCGGTGCCGCACTATGCATACCTCAAGCTCAAGATGCCAGGCCCTCGAGGAGTCATTACGGTCAACGGAAACACCGAACGCTCTCTCCGAACGGAGGAGCATACGGCGGCTCTCGTGGCAGAAGTACAAAGTAGCCTCTCAAGGCAATTCTCGAGTTCGGCTATTAAACGGCTGGACACCGTCAAGCGCGCCCGGAGTAACCTGCAGCAAGACCGCCTGGCACGTCCCGAGCACGCGTAGCAATGCGGCCCCAATCCCAGCCCTCGCGAAATTGCGAAACTAGTACTACACGTACATAATTATGCTCTGGAAATACCATGGGCATAGGGGGAGGGGCACGACCACGACAGGCCCAGAATGCGACTCAACCGCACCAGGGGCTCCCGATTGTGCAATTCCTTTTTCTTATTTTCAGGACTCCTTTATCAAGAAGCCCTGTCCGGCAGTAGAATCGCCGAACATACGATGCAACAGCCAGGGAAGCAGAAAGCTACGTCGAGTATCCAGGTGGTCTCTATAACGAGCAGTATACTTGTTTTACATATCATCCCGCAGCTCGCTCCTGGAGGGGGACATGTCAAATAGTCCCGTCCCTTGCTTATCGCACTATTTGTATCGTTCTGCTTTTACCGCAGCTTTTTTAATAAACAATGCACAACTTTTGCCTATTATTGCATTCCTTTTTCTTATCTATATATGTTCACTTATGACATGTTGCATCCGTACGCTTTGGTACGGCCAAATACACCAGCGGCTTAAGTACCCCAAAATATGGTGTGATAAGTCCGAACACTTTCACAAGTGCGGCACCCCGAACTTATAGCATTATATGCATCAGCTCCGAATCATGTCTTGGTTTAATAGTTGGGTTTGCCCGGCTCCCATGTTTTGGTACCTTACGTTCCGTTATATCGGCTAAGGTAGCGCTAGGAGAACCACTGCGATTGTGCCCCGGTTGAGCTAGGTTAAGCACCTCAGTGGAGAAAGCTAAAACTGACCGTCATGATAGGGCGAGAGCCGGTCGCTGTTCAAGAGGTTTTCGAGTCCCTAAAGACTTATGCCGCTTAGAGCGAGGAGTCGGCTTTGTCCGGCCCAGGCGTGGATAGCGCCTCGAAATCGGTCTTCCGAATACTAGGGGCTTCGCCGAAATTTAAAATTATAGAATTCTATGGCTAAGTGAGAGTGTTCAAGCATTATAATCCGGTTGCCTCGTTCATTGCGTTGAGCGCCTCCCTCAAAGGACCCAAGAATGGGAAAAAGAGCGCTCAAGTTTATCCCGAACACCCCAGCACTCGCGGCATGGGGGCAGAAGCAGACGACTCGCCATCTCTCAAATTTAGTAAACGGCCGCACAGAAGGTAATATTTTAAATTCACAAGCTTTGCTTAGCGCATATGAACAAGTTTTCAAGCGCACAGGATAACAAATGCGAGTTTACTCAAAAATTACATCTTTGGAGCATTCACCCGCTATAAGGTAGGCACCCTTCAGGACGCCCGCATAATACATTTCGGGCTTGCGATACTCCCTGCCCGGCGGTGGAGCGTCCGTCACAAGCTTCTCAGCGTCCATCTTGCCCCAGTGCGCTTTAGCACGGGCAAGGGCCCTATGGGCACCTTCGATACAGACGGAGCGCTTGACGACTTGAATCCATGGACAGGCGTCCACCAGCCGCCTCACCAGCCCGAAGTAGCTCCCAGGCATGGCTTCCTTAAGACACAACTGAACTATGAGGCCCTTCATGGCCTGTTCGGCCACCTTATGGAGCTCGACCATATGCTTCAGCTGGTCGCTCAAGGGCACCGGGTGTCCGACCTCAGCATACTGAGACCAGAACACCTTCTCCGTCGAGCTCCCCTCCTCGGCTCGGTAGAATGCGGCAGCGTCGGACACACTGCGGGGCAGATCTGCGAATGCTCGTGGAGAGCTCCGGATTTGGGTAAGTAACAAGTAATTCACTTTCACGTGCTTGCTTTGCATGAAGAATGCCTTACCCACCGCTATCTTCTTCATTGCCTCAATTTCCTGGAGGGCTTTCTGGGCTTTGGCCTCAGCGGCTTTGGCACTCTCAAGAGCCGAGGCGAGCTCGGACTCTCGAGTCTTTGAGTCACGCTCCAAACTCTCGTGTTTTTTCCACGAGAGCCTGGAGCTCTTGCCGCACCTCCGCCACCCGCGCCTCCTGCTTCTCTCGCTCGGTGCACTCCGCAGCCGCATTGATTTCGGCCTTAGACACCGCCTCCTTCAGGGTTGCCACCTCGTTCGTGGCCCCTGCAATTCTCACACTATTCCTGTCATTTTTTGCAACCACATCTTTTATATACTTCCATAAGGTATTACTTACCTTCCTCGTGCTCGAGCTGCTTTTTGGCAAGGCCGAGATCTTGGACCGCTCGAGGCTCTGCTTCAATGCATTGACCTCCGCAGTCAGTGCGGCAGAGGTCAGCAGCGCAACCTGCATTTCCCATATTGACATACTTATGTTAGACTTCTGCGTACATCTTTTTAGATCCTCAGTTCGGCTTTTCTTTCCAAACACCAAACTGAGCATCAGGGGCTACTGTCTATGCGGTAATATTTTTACATATGTAAAATACATACCTCAAAGCCTGTTAGAAGGCTGGCACAGGCTTCAGTCAGCCCGCTATTGGCGGACTGAACTTTCTGAATCACCACACTCATAACAGTGCGGTGCTCCTCATCGATGGAGGCACCGTTAAGCGCCTCCAGCAAATTATCTTGTGCCTCCGGTTGGACGGAGGTCACCGGTGTCGCAGTCTCGCCCTTCTTATGAAGGGGCCGCCTGCTGTACTCTGGAACCACTGAAGGTTCCGGTGCGGAGTCCGGCCTAGGGCCGGACTTAGAGCCCTTTGGGGTTTGATCCCCCTTGTGCCCAGAGTCCGGGAGGTTGCCCTGTGGCGCCTCCGGGACCTCCTCCTCCTGGCTGGGCCCCTTTTGGGACCCCACCTTGGCGTCATCCTCAGCGTGAGGAGAGGAAGCGGCCGGAAGTGAGGTGCTATTCACGTCCCACGAATCCAGGGAGCCGCTCGTTGAAGCGTCGAGCTCGTCCTTGGGCGGGCTGCAGGGTTATATTCGGCGTTAGGAGATACTATGCGACAAATGAAACGCCATGAGTTATTCTGGTATTCGAACACTTACGCGTTCGCCAGGGGCTTAGCCCTCGGTGGCCACTCCTCTTCGCCGTCGTCGGCATTGGTGGAGTAGTCCGGAGGAAGGGTCCTTCCCTTCTTGGACCCTCCGGCCTCCCCAGTTGGGGCGGCCTTCCTTTTCTTCTCTTCCCCCGCTGGGGGAGAGGCCTCTTTTTCCTCCTCCTCGTCTTCACGGAGGAGTCCGCCTCGGAGTCATCGGACGATGAGTCTGACAACACTGGCGCCGGGAACTCCTTCGAGTTCCCGTGGCCTTCTTCTTGGCCTTCTTCTCCGGCACCATGTAAGGCGTCGGAACCAGCAGCCCCGTTAACTGGGCGTCCGCTGGGTCTTCTGGCAAGGGAGCCGGACAGTTAACCTGCCAGGCCTGTCAAAGGTAAGGGAGTTTAGATCCCGCATAGAGTCAAACTATGAAAAACAAGTGTCCTGTAAAGGGTAAAATAGCTTACCTCGCCGGCTTGACGTTGCGAGCTAAATCTGCGATCTTTGGTAGCGGATGCGGGAGCCTTGGCACCCTTGAACAGCACCTTCCAGGCATCTTCATACATAGTGTCGAAGAGCCTGCTCAAGGTTTGGTGCTGTGCCGGATCAAACTCCCACAAGTTGAAGGCCCGTTGTGGGCACGGGAGGATCCGGCGGATGAGCATGACCTGGACTATGTTGACGAGTTTGAGCTTCTTGCTCACCAGATTTTTGACGCAGGATTGGAGTCTGGTCAGCTCTTCCGAACTACCCCATGTTAGGCCTGTCTCTTTCCAAGAGGTGAGCCGTGTAGGGAAGCCAGATCGGAATTCAGGGGCCGCTGCCCATTTAGGGTCACGCGGCTCGGTGATGTAGAACCACCCCGATTGCCGCCCCTTTATGGTCTCCATGAAGGAGCCCTCGAGCCATAGGACATTGGGCATCTTGCCCACCATGGCACCTACGCACTCCGCTTGGCGACCACCCACTACCTTCGGCTTGACATTGAAGGTCTTCAGCCATAAGCCGAAGTGGGGCTGGATGCAGAGGAAGGCCTCGCACACGACAATGAACGCCGAGATGATGAGGATGAAATTCGGGGCCAGATCGTGGAAATCCAGGTCATAGTAGAACATGAGCCCCTGGACAAATGGGTGAAGTGGAAAACCTAGTCCGCGGAGGAAGTGGGTGAGGAACACCACCCTCTCATGGGGCCCGGGGTGGGGATGAGCTGCCCCTTGTCGGGGAGCCGATGCGCGATGTCGCTGGACAAGTATTCGGCCTTCCGCAGCCTCTTGATGTGCCCCTCCGTGACGGAGGAGGCCATCCACTTGCCTCCCGCTCCGGACATGGCTAGGGAAGGTTGAGGCGAGATGTGCGGACTTGGGCGCTGGAGCTCGAGTGCGCAGAAATGGATAAGCAAAGGAGGAAGAAGGCGTAGGTAAAAAGGTGGATCCTTATCCCCTTATATGGACGGACGAAGCTATGCGTCCCCACCATCCTGGTAAAACTCGCTTATCTCCCAAGCGTCGTAATCAATGGCGCAGTTGGGTTACCCACGCCCGTATTGATGAGAATCCTGGAATAAGGGGACATGATCTCTGCTTTGACAAGACGTGCCAAGGAAACTGCCTCGCTAAACGCGCTGAGGTGGGACAGTAAAAACGATTCGAATGAAGGCTTGGCCGTGGGGTGATGTCACGCCACGAAATACGTCAGCAGATTGAATTTGTGTAAATATTATTCTCTCTAAAGTGGTATGTGGAACTTATTTTGCAGAGCCGAACACTATCATGGTGTTAAAAATCTTCTATGAAGTATTCGGAGGAGGAACCCGCCTTGCAATGCCGAAGACAACATGCACGCCGGACTCGTCGTCATTGAAGCCTGGTTCAGGGGCTACTGAGGGAGTCCTGGATTAGGGGGTGTTCGCATGGCCGGATTATAGCCTTTGGCCGGACTCCTGGACTATGAAGATACAAGATTGAAGACTTTGTCCCGTGTCCGGATGGGACTTTCCTTGGCGTGGAAGGCAAGCTTGGCGATGCGGATATGTAGATCTCCTACCATTGTAACCAACTCTGTGTAACCCTAACCCACTTCGGTGCCTATATAAACCGGAGGGTTTTAGTCCATAGGACGAAGAACAATCATACCATAGGCTAGCTTCTAGGGTTTAGCCTCTCTGATCTCATGGTAGATCTACTCTTGTACTACCCATATCATCAATATCAATCAAGCAAGAGTAGGGTTTTTACCTCCATCGAGAGGGCCCGAACCTGGGTAAAAACATCGTGTCCCTTGTCTCCTGTTACCATCCGCCTAGACGCACAGTTCGGGACCCCCTACCCGAGATCCGCCGGTTTTGACACCGACAGTCACCTTCCTTAAAACATCGGGCATGAACCCTACGGCTATGATAGCGGCGCAGGGCTTGCTAATAGCGTACATCATGCATAGCAGCCCGAAGATGGTTCTCCTCGAGTAGCGCAACATCGTCGCGCTGGGGCTGATCTTGCGCTACTTCATCATAGGCAAGCACTCGAGGCGACCGGTAAATGAGTTCTGTGGGGATAACTGCTTCTGCCCCATAGACCAAGGAGAAGGGAGTCTGCCCAGTAGCTCGATTTGGTGTCATTCTAAGGGACAAATGGACTACTGGCAGCTCATCGATCCACCGCCTGCCGTGCTTCTACAGCGTATCAAAGGTTCTTGTCTTGAGTCCCCGCACCACTTTAGCATTCGCCCTTTCAGCTTGTCCATTGCTTCTGGGATGTGTGACAGAGGCAAATGAGACCTTGTTTCCGAGGGTGTGAACATATTGCACGAAGGCGCGACTCGTGAACTGGGTGCTTTTGTCGGTAATGATCCTTGTCGGAACTCCAAAACGACACACCAGTTCTTTCATGAACTTCATAGCTGATCGAGCAGTCACCTTTCTCACAGGAGTCACTTCCGGCCACTTTGTAAACTTGTCGATAGAAATGAACAAGAATTCAAAGCCCCTGGTTGCTCGGGGGAAAGGGCTGAGGATATCAGGCCCCCAGACCGAAAATGGCCATGATAAAGGGATTGTCTAAAGAGCTTGGGCAGGCAGGTGGATGTTCTTGGAATGGAACTGGCAGGCTTCACATTTCTTGACAAGCTCAACCGTATCTTGGAGGGTTGTGGGCCAATAGAATCCTTGACGGAATGCTTTCCCAACTAATGCCCTTGATCCAATGTGGGAGTCGCACATGCCTTTGTGTATCTCAGCCAACAGTTCCTATTTCCTTCTTCCCAGCAGATGCACTTCAATTTCACACCGTTGGACCTCCTTCTGTATAGAGTGTCATCGACAAACTGATACATACTGGCCCTCGGGGCTACTCTTTCAGCCTCATCTTGGTCATTGGGGAGCTCTCTGGTTTGGAGAAAGTGGACTATGTGTGATGCGGAGCATCCTACGGTCATCACCATGTCAAGAGTCCGTTTGGCAAGTGACACGTGTGACCTCTACTTCTCATACATAAAGGTGAATCTTCTCCTTTACACGTGTTCACTTGACCCCTTCGAGGATGGTATACTACTTGACACTCCACTCGTGTGCATGCATAGGTATTGTCGGAGCTTCACGGATGAGGAGGAGGAGTGCAAGCGCCAAGGAACGCCTACACCATCCGCGAGGGAAGCGTGGAAGCGAAGACAGAAGAAGAAGGACATGCCTAGTCCAGAAAGGGCGGTACTACCACCCAAAGCAAGCGGTACTACCGCCCATGTGTCCGGTACTACCGCCGTGCCTGTGCGCAGCCGCGGGCCTTTGGCCTTGTATCCCTCTCCCACTTACCCCTTCGTGGCTTAGACTATAAATAGACCCTCCACCTCCTTTCTAGGGTTAGCAAAGTGATGGCTCATTTGTATGTGAGCTTTGCTCCTACCTATCTCTACTCTTGAGAGAGAGAGAGACCACTACTCCATTGGAGGCCAAGACCTCCATCTAGGAGAAGATCCTACGGGATATCATCAAGACCCCCTTGTGGGAAGATCCATCTAGGATATCATCAAGACCTCCTCTTAGAGATGAACCTTACCTTGTATCTTTCCCTTTCTTGTTCATGTGCCTTGTGGATCTTGTGTGTTTGATTGTCTAGTGGATGTGTGATTGGACTTGTTCTTGAGTGTTTCCCCTTGTGATTTCTCCCTGTTCTTCCCCGTGTTCTTCGTGCTCTTCGAGGGATCCCACTCCAAACGTGAAAGATCGGCCTACACCGGGTTAGCCCCGTATCAATGTGCCTTGCCCAAGTTGGAGCCGGGGCTCAGCAATGAGGACTAGAGACACCTCCTCAACTGGGGTGGGCACACTCCTCGTCCGCGGGAACCAAGGTCCCGGCGGGAGGGTGCGGGCCGACAAATTGTGAGTTTACGACAGGGTCCCTGCCAGGAGCGGAAGGCTCTACCGGGAGAGGCTTACCGGAGTCCATCTTTCTCCTTTTCCGGGCCATTGTTGCTGGGGATACGGAGGGCTGAGTGAGATGGAGAACAAAAGTTCCTGGTTCCATAGGAAGCTTTTGCGCAACACACTTTGACAGATGATCAGCTATGTTGTTTTCTGCACGGGGTACGTGTTCTGTTTGCAATCCGTCAAAGCGCTCCTCCAATCTCCTCACTTCCTCAATGTACACCTCCATCAAAGGACTTTGGTAATCCTTGTTGACTTGTCTCGCCACAAGCTGTGAATCTCCTCGAATGATCAGTTTCTTGATTCCCAATTCAGCGGCAATCCTAAGCAGGACAAGGAGCCTTTCATACTCTGTTGTATTGTTGTTTGCCTCTTCCTGGGCAAAATGCATCTGGACGATGTACTTCAAGTTCTCCCTTGAGGGAGCGACAAGAAGCACGCTAGCCCCGGCACCTTGCAGGGAAAAGGCACCATCAAAATACATAATCCATTCTTGGGGTGCCTTCTTACCTGGGTTGACTGTTTCTGTCACTTCCTCATGAGGGGTCGGCGTCCATTCTGTGATAAACTCTGCCAACGCCCTGCTCTGGATTGTTGATGTGGTCTCAAACTTCAGACCAGAACTGGACAATTCCAAAGCCCAGTCTACTATTCTGCCAGCAGCCTTAGGGTTTCAAAGTATCCTTTGCAACAGGAAGTGAATGACAACCGTGATCTCGTGGGCTTGGAAGTGGTGGCGCAGTTTCCTTGAGGCCATGATGAGGCCAAAGATCAACTTTTGCACACCAGAGTACCTCGATCGAGCCCCCTGTAACAAGGAACTGACGAAGTACACTAGGCGCTGCACCACTTTCTTCCTTGCCATGTCCTTAAGGTTGCTCTTGCTGCCATGCTCACTTCTGCCCTGATCCTTATCTGACTCTGTTGGTCCTTGCTCACTCTCTACTTCGTCCACTTCCCGTTGTGCCACCAAGGCTGCGCTAACCACTTGTTTTTTTTGCTGCTAAGTATAGCAGCAACAACTCTTGTGGTTTGGGAGGAACCAAGGTGGGCATAGAGGACAAGTAGGCCTTCAACTCTTGCAAGGCCGCATCTGCTTATGGGGTCCACTTCATGGGTCCTGCCTTCTTCAAGAATTTGAAGAATGGCAAGGCACACTCTGTAGACTTGGAAGTGAATCTGCTTAGCGTGGCAACACATCCTGTCAGACGCCTCACATCCTTGACTGTCCTTGGTGCTTACATCTGCTCGATGGCTTTAATCTTGTCGGGGTTGGCTTCGATCCCCTGATGGGACACAAAGAACCCAAGTAGCTTGCCGGAGGGAACGCCAAACACACACTTCGATGGGTCGAGCTTCAGGTTGATCTTGCGAAGATTTGCAAACGTCTCCTCCAAATCCTGGATAAGAGTTGCTTTATCCTTGGTCTTGACAACATTGTCATCCATATAAGCTTCAATGTTTCTGTGCAGCTATGGTTTGAAACCAATCTGAGCTACCCTTGCAAAAGAAGACCTGACACTCTTTAATCCGAAAGACATGTGGATAAAACAATATGTACCACATGGGGTGACGAACGAGGTCTTCTCTTCGTCTTCCTTGTACATGAAGATCTGGTGATACCCTGAATATGCATCCAGGAAGGAAAGCAAATCGCAGCCCGAAGTAGAATCCATGATCTGATCGATGCGACAAGGGAAATGGGTCTTCTATGCAAAGCCTCCATTTCCTGTTAGCCTTTCGTATCACCACTGGATTTGCTAACCATGTGGGATAGCAGTCCTCTGACCAAACCAACTACTTCAAGGTTCTTGATTTCCTCGGCAATAAACTGCTGCCTCTCCAAGGCCTACTTCTGGACTTTCTACTTGACGGGTCTAGCATGTGGGCAAATAGCAAGGTGGTGCTTGATTACCTCCCTAGGAACGCTGGGGATATCAGATGGTTGCCAGGCAAACACATCGATATTCGCCTATAGGAAGGCAACGAGCGTGCTTTCCTATTTGTCATCAAGGGTGGCGCTGATGGTGAAAGTAACACCAACGCCAGCCAGCCCTGCCAGGACCTTTTTCACTTGCGGTAACCTTGCTCCTTTTGCTGTAGGAACTCTCTGGCAATTTAGCGATTGGTGCATCATACTCTAAAGAGGTACGCTTCCCGGATTCCTTGCTGGTGTCCTTACTATTCTTCTTCCTTCCTCTGCTTTCCTTGGCGGGAACTGCTGCTACCGCTGCCACTGCCGCGGCTGCGTCCCGATACATCTTGTCCATGCAAATGAATGTGTCCTTCTCATCTGATGGGATGGAAATGACTCCATCTGGCCTAGGCATCTTCAAGGTATTGTAGGCATAGTGGGATGCCGCCGTGAATTTAGCCAGGGCTGGCCGTCCAAAGTCCTATAGTTTAGCTCCCCTCCAAATGTCACATGAGACATGATCTTTCCCTTAGGATGACTCCTGCCAGGATTAACTCCTTGAAACATGTCGGTAACCTTTAACTCCTCTTCTGCTATCTGAAGTCTGCTGATAACCTTTGGGGAAATCAGATTCAACCCCGCCCCGCCATCTACCAACATCTTAGTGACCTTGTGGTTGCGAATTGTTGGAGAGACCAACAATGGCAAACATCCTACCACAGTGATACGGTCAGGATGATCCTCTTTGTCAAAGATCATGGGTGTGCGTGATCATTTGAGTGGTTTCCAGGCCTCTGACGCTGGTTCCATGGCATTGACCTCACGCGCCCACCATTTGAGTTGGCGGTGAGAGGTGTGCAGGGATGCACCCCCGTCAATGCACAGGGCTTCAGTGGCCTTCTGATACTCTTGCTCACTGGTTTCCTCTTCATCGCCTCCATCACTCTCATCATCACAAGCTTCCTTCTCTTGACCCCTGGCGGGTTTTCCTTTATTTCAAAGGGGTTTGTCAGGGCGATTTACTTCACCGCCTCGGCCCTTGTCGCCAGCAACATTCAGACCTCTTTCCTTGTCATGCTTCTCATACTCTGCTCTTTGCCTCTTAACAAGCTGCTCAACCTGATAATACTCCTGAAGGTCATGGCCCTTGGTCCGATGAAACTTGCAACATAGCCCATCACCTTTCCCGGCTTTCTCGACAGCCGTAGCTTCTCGGCAGTCCGCGCACACGGCAGCTTCCTTGCCGGGGGCTTCGACATTGGCCATCTTGCCGATACTAGGTGTACCCAATCCTTCAACAGTCATCACTGCCTTATCCTTGCGCCTCTTATTGCGCTTCTTGCTCTTCTTCTGGCTGGTGGATTCATCATCATCCTCTGAACCAACATTGATGCAGTCCTCGTCTCTGGGTAACTTCCTTCCCTCCTCCATCTGTGCACACTTATCCACCAAGGTGTAAAGCTCCCTCATTGTCTTGGGCAACCGTACGTTCATCTTGGAACGAATCCTGCGGTTGCGCACATTGGACTGGAAGGCAGCTATTACAACTATCGGATGGATGTATGGGATGTTCCTATGGACTCTGCTGAACCTCTGCAAATACTTTTGGAGAGTTTCTCCTTCTTTCTGCTGGAGAAGCTGCAAATCACTGGGCCGCCCTCGTTCTTGATGGCCGCCAGTGAAGGCGCCAATGAACTCATGGCAGCCCGTGATGAAATGGAGTTCTCCGGCAGGTGCATCAGCCAGGACCTCACATTGGACTTGAGAGCCAAAGGGAAGTAGTTGGCGAATACCTTCTCATCTCTTCCCCCCGGCAGTTTGAATAGCGATGGTGTAGATGCTCAGAAACTCTGCCGGGTTTAGCCTCCTATCATACTTCTCGGGTATCTCAGCCTTGAACATGCGGACGAACGGCCAACAGACTTGCCACAGTTCACGAGAAAAGGCAGGGCACCCAACCTCGAAAGGTAGGCACCCACCAATATCGAGCGCAGGCTTGTCGACGTCAGGACCATCGCACCCATTGGCCCGAGAGAGTTCATCGCGGCGCCGCTCAACGACAACACGCGCGCCTCCCCCTCGCCTGTACTGCGGGGGTCGCCGCAAATCTAGATGTGCTCGAGGGTCAGAATAGGCCATCGAGACATCGTCGGGTTCTTGATTCTGCCGCGCTCGCGCTCGTTGTCATGGCGGGGACTGTACTAAGGCCCCTCCCGTATGATCACCAGCATGAGTCATTGTCGTCGCTTGGGGATGCCGTGGCAGGCTAGCTCGCTGCGTGCCCCTAGCCTCGGTGAAACCGAGTAGGCTCTGGATGGTGGCACGCCACTCGTCCATCTGCTCAGCCGCTGGCGGGAACCTGAGTAGCAGCTGAGCCCGCACCATGGCCTCCTTAGCCATACTCGGCATGGGTGATGATGACCCAGATCGTATCGTCGCTCCGCTCCTAACGGTGCCAGCAGCGATAGTTCCACGCCCCCGCTGTTCTGGGGCGGCCACTTGGATGGCATGGTGGCATGGCGGAGGCGCTTGAGGGCCAGCGGCTCCGTCGGGCACAACGATTTGGTCGACTCGACCCGGGGGAGGCTCACGCAATGCGGTCGTCCCCGTGACGGGGGCGGCCGGAGGGCAGCGATTCTCCTCGGACCGAGCGCCATCGCTGCGGCTGTGCCCATCGGCGAGAGGAAGGAGTGTGGACGGAATAATCCCTTCACCCATACCTCATGGAGCATGGCAGTCGAGGTGTTGCTGATGTCACTCTCCTCCCGTGTCTCCCGCTCCTGCCCCGGCCGCGGGAGAAGTGGTGACCGTGCCACCTGCTCCGACCACATCCCCGGTGGCATCCACATCCTCGCGGGCATCTGCACCTCCCACAGCATCGATGGCTGCAGGCGACGGAGCCTTTGAGGTGGACGGTTGAGCCAAAGCACTGGATTTCTTCTTAGGTGCCATGGTTAATGGCGTCGTCAAAGATGAAGATGGCGATGAAGATGACACACTACTCACGCTTTCAGGTTCGCGTTAGTGACCCCCCTACCTGGCGCGCGAAAGATGTCGTAGAAAACCACGTCCACCTATGGGACCAGGGGTCCCTTGTTGGTTCAGCATGGGGGATGTCATGTTGCACAAATAGCAGAGGAGTGTGGCGCAGCACGGCAGACATCACATGAGCAATTTTACCCAAGTTCGGGCAGCCGCGATGCGTAAAACCCTACTCCTGCTTTGGTGGACTGATGGTGGAAGAATGGTGGTGGAGCGCAATACACTTGCCTGGCAGGGGCGGCAATGGCTACGCGCGTATGAGCGTGTGGGTGTTAAACTTTACAACCCTTTCTACGGTTGCCACATGCATCCTTTTATACATCAAGGGGTCACCACAATGGCAAATCAGTCATTATGCACTAATAAGATACCAAACAGTGCTATCATACCTAACTCTGTAGGCTGACAGGGCGAATTAGATGCGCGACTCAACGTCACATCGTTGCTCGCCCGGCAAGCCTTGCCGGGCTATTTTGCCAGCTTCACGCCCGTTTGCTTGACATGTTGCAGGACGGGTGTCGTCTGTAGGCATCTCTGTAGAAAGAGGTTGCCATGTGGTGAATGGCTACAACTTAATTACTTTGCGGCTTGACACCGCACTAATCGATGACGTGGGTAATGGTGGAGTGGTTAGTGAGGTGTTTCTTGCCTCCGTGAGTCCCGGCAGGCCCTGTTGGGACATCTTGGGTGTTCTCTTTCGGGGGTGGCTCCGTCCTCGCCAAGCTCATCTGCCCGGCAAGGGAAGATTTTCTCCCGATGGTATCTTGCTTCTCTGGCTTGGCCTTGGTCCTCTCGATCTGCATGTTGGTCCCTCGAAAATCTTGGTCTCCTGCACTTGTCAAGGCATGGTTCCATAATATTGTTCCCGTGCATGTGCATAGTCTGGGCAACATACCCTGGGTCTGTTGCACCGACACCCAGCAATTCCTATTAGTGTGGGTTGCTGGTTTGTTCTGTGTGCCATGGATTTGGCATGGTTGATCCAGGATCCTGTCTAGCTGGCAAGGTGCATCCTTGTTCCCTTTAAAGGGTTTTCTTTTCTATCCAGATCTAGGTCCGGTGAACCCTACATTGACTATGGCATCCTCTGTGCTGCTCCCGCCATTTTTATGTATGCACTTATTTATTGTGTTTAGGCTTTCCATTGGCGTAACGTGTTTCCGTGGTGCCTACCTCGCCATTATGGGTACTTTGGGCGAGCCAGCTATCTTCTACCATGCAAAAGCGGGTCATGAGTGAAGATAAGGGCTGCCATAGTCCTCGGCTTGTCTTGGCCGAGCTGGCGGCCAGCCATTCATCTCGGATATTGTTCTTGAATGTGGCAATGCTTTGGCGTCGGAGCAGTCTATGATCTGGGTTTTTTTAGTAAGGAACCTGTTCTAGAACTTCTGGGCTGGTTCGCCTCACTGTTGGGTGACATGGCTGAAGTCATCAGCATCCAGAGGTCGGACGTAGGTGCCTAGGAAATTGGCCCAAAAAGCATCTTCAAGGGCTTCCCAACTACCAATGGAATGAGGAGGCAGTTTGTTAAGCCAATGCCTAGCCGGCCCCTTTAGCTTGAGCGACAAGTATTTGATGGCATGGAGGTTATCTTGGTGTGCCATGTGTATGTGGAGAAGGAAATCTTCAATCCACACTCCTGTGTCTGTGGTGCCATCGTATGATTCTACATTGATGGGTTTAAACCCTTCTGGAAACTGATATTCCATTACCCTATTTGTAAAGCGGATGGGGTGGGTTGGACATGGGAATTGGGTGGTATCCCGTCGGAGGTCGGGGGAGAGCCGTCAGTCGGCTTGACCTCGAGCGCGCTCGTTCCTGTCCAACCAGGCATCATAGTCGTTCGACCCAGCGGGCACACGTCCCCTTGATCCATAGATGCATCAAGGGGGTGCCCTATTTTCCTTGACTAGAAGTCGAATGTCGTAGGGGTTGAGGTAGTCCACGGGTTCCTTGCCACAGCGGCGCAGAGCAGGTGGAGTGCCGAGATTTTCCCGAATTGGCCAGTCCCGACCTCTAGGGGCCGGTCAGGCTCATCCACGACTAGTTCTTCACCAAACTCTGGAAACATACGCCTCCGTGGGTATGATTTCGGTGCACTATGGCGTTAGTCTTCGAGATCTTGTTCAGATAAGAGTATTTCGACCCACTTTTCATTTAGCGCATTTATGTTGGCTTGCAGCTACTGCTACTTGTGCTTCATGCTTCGAGCGGTGGCGACGAGGCTCCTTCGGGAGCACTCTTGTTCAAAAGGGTCTTCGGGATGATGTAGTCCTCGGTGCCGATGCTCTCGTCTTCCTCAGACTTCGGCATGTAATTTTCATCGGCCCCTTCAAAGAGGTCGTCAGGATCTAAGTCATTGGGGTTTCCATCGGGACTGCCATTCTGCACTTGGGAGGCTTGAAAGTCCCCCTCAGGGTTATCGGCGTCCCCGACTGCTGCATTGCAGTCGTTGGTGGTGACATTATTGCTGCTAGGCTCCCCATTTGTGCCCCTTCTACGTCTATGTCGATGCTTCAGAGGGGATCTAGGGGTGTCAACCATATAGACATCATAGGTGGATGTCATAGTCCACCTGCCAGTGTTTACCAAAGGTGAAGTGCTTCCCGTGGGGACATTGACATGTTCATCCATGTCCGTGGCCTCGCCTTGGTCCAACACATCGGTTAAGTCATCAACAGTGGCAACTATGTGGCTGGTGGGTGGGATGTAAATTTCCCGGTCGTCGGCTTTAAGTTTGATCTGATCGTAAAACCAAAGTCTTGTTGTCTGAGATAGGCCTGCTTTCGATACAGTCAAGCTAGCATCTCATTGAGGTGGGACACTTCTTTGGGATTCATTGTTTGGCTACAGGCGAGGCCGACTCGAAGTGTGCCTTGCGTGTTTTCAGCGTGGAGGGGATCCGAGAGTGACCGTAGGTCCTGCGTCGGAGTTGGTTGTAGATCCGATGTAGCTTGAGCGGTGGGGGCTGGATCTACATCCAAGTCGGAGATTGAGTGGGGACCGTCCGGAGTCATTACGTCGGGGCTATCCGGTGAAGCCAAGGGTCTTGGGCAGACGTCTTCGAAGGAGGTCAGTTCTGGAGTTGAGCTTCCAGAGCTGGGTAGGTCCTCAATCCGGTCGGGCATCTAGCCTGACAAGATGAGTTCGCCGCGGGAGTTTGTAGTGTACTCTAGGCCGCCAAAGGTCAGGATCTAACCTAGGGTGTAGTTTTCAACGGAGGCCAGATGGTCGGTCGAGTCGGCACAGAAGATCATGTTGTCGAACACAAAAAGTTGGTCGGGGGCGTAAATGCTCCTACGGCCGTTGCCGCAGTCAATCTGCAGATCACCCGTCGATCCTGTTGTTGATCTCACGACGGGACTCTCAATGAAAGCATCAGTATCAGTGTGAAAACTGGCAGACCTCAGGATAGGGGTTCTGAGCTGTGGATCTTGGACAAATGGTAACAGGAACAGGGAGACGATGTTTTACCTAGGTTCGGGCCCTCTTTATGGAGGTAAAATCCTACGTCCTACTCGTGTTTATATTTATATTGATGTATCGAGCATAGAGTTGATCTACCTCGAGATCATAAGATGTGGTCTAACTCTAGGGCTAGGTGAATGATATTGCGTTGATGTCCCTTCTATGGGATAAACCATTCGGCTTATATACACGCCAGGTAGGGTATCTAGGGCTACGAGGTTAGTATCTTGGCGATCAGGTGGTAGAAGTCTTGGAGTGTACGACAAGTCTTTGGCGGATGCGGCCTTGATCCTCCCCCATCGTACAGCCTCCGGAGTCCACCTTGATAAGAACAAGGGCCCACCAACCCAATCTGAGGAACATGGGCAGACTAGTTTAGTACCCCCCTAGTACAGGACACCGTCAGCTAATATTCACATGACTTGTGTGTTCGTCGTCATATTGCTTTGCATGATCATATAGGGATGACATGATATTGGTTGGAGAACGTTGCATGGAAAACAAAAAAATTCTACACACACGCAAGATCTATCCATGGAGATGCATAGCTACGAGAGGGGTAGAGCATCTACATACCCATGTAGATTGCTCAGTGGAAGCGTTTATCACGTGGTTGATGTAGTCATACTCTTCGCGATCCGATCACGATCCAACCGATCTAGTGCCAAATGGATGACACCTTCGAGTTTATCACACGTGCGGCTCGATGGCGTCTCCTACTTCTTGATCTAGAAAGAGGTAGAGGATAAGTATATGGGATCACAACCAACATGACGACGTGGTGGTGATGGTGGTGGTGGAGCACCGACAACGCTTCGCTAAGTGTCACCGGGACGAGGCGGTGGAACTACGGAGTAACGGGAGAGAGAGGGGCGCCAAGGACTTGGTGTATCCTCTTGGGGTGCCCCCTACCCTCTATATATAGGTCGAGGGGCGTGGGAAATAAACCCTTCAAGCCCTAGGGCACAACTAAGGGGGAGAGGACATGCACTCCAAGTCCAATCCTATTCCTACTAGGACTCCTTCCTTTTTTGCCTTCCCTGGCCACATGGGCTTTTGAGGACTTGGTGCGCCTACCCCAATAAGTTCAGGGCACCTCGCCACAGACCATGCTAGCCCATGGGTTGTCGTGGACCCACTTGTGGACTTCCGGACGCCTCCGGAATCCTTCGGAACCTTCTGGAAGCTTCCCGGTGCAATACCGAAAAAACTGCACCTTTTTCAGAACCCAAATTATGACTTCCCATATATAAATCTTTCCCTCTCGACCATTACGAGACTCCTGTGATGTCCGGGTGCTCATTCGGGACTCTGAAGAACATTTGGTTACCACTCATCAAATATCCCAATACTACTCTAGCATCAACGAATGTTAAGCGTGTGACCCTGCGGGTCCGGAAATTATGTAGTCATGAACGAGACACCTCTCCAGTCAATAACCAATAGTGGGAACTAGATGCCCGTATTGATTCCTACATATTCCACGTAGATCTTTTATCGGTTGAACCTTTATGACAACATACATAATTCCCTTTGTTTGTCGGTATGTTACTTGTCCGAGATTCGATCGTCGATATCTCTATACCTAGTTCAATTTCGTTACCGGCAAGTCTCTTTACTCGTTCTGTAATACATCATCTTGCAACTAACTCCTTAGTCACTTTGCTGGGAAGCTTCTTATGATGTCTATTACCGAGAGGGCCCAGAGATACCTCTCCGACACACGGATTGACAAATCCCAATCTCGATTCATGCCAACTCAATAGACACCTTCATAGAAACCTGTAGAGCATCTTTATGATCACCCAGTTACATTGTGACATTTGATAGCACACAAGGTATTCCTCCAGTATCCGGGAGTTGCATGATCTTATGGTCGAAGGAACATGTATTTGACATTAAGAAAGAAGTAGCAATAAACTGAACGATCATATGCTAAGATAATGTATGGGTCATGTCTATCCTTAGGAAACCTTAACCATGTTTGATCTACGAGCTACTCTAGTAGAGGCCCACTAGGGACACGGTATTTGTTTATGTATCCACATATGTATTTAAGTTTCCGGTCAATACAATTCTGGCATGAATAATAAACCTTTATCATGATTAAGTAAATATAATAATAACCATTTTATTATTGCCTCTAGGGCATATTTCCATCAGTCTCCCACTTGCACTAGAGTCAATAATCTAGTTCACATCGTCATGTGATTAACACCCATAGTTCACATCGCCATGTGACTAACACCCAAAGAGTTTACTAGAGTCAATAATCTAGTTCACATCGCCATGTGATTAACACCCAAAGATTTTACTAGAGTGTGATCATGTTTTGCGTGTGAGAGAGGTTATAGTCAACGGGTCTGTAACATTTAGATTCGTGTGTACTTTGCAAATGTCTATGTCTACAATGCTCTGCATAGATCTATTCTAGCTAACTGTTCCCACATTCAATACGTATCCAGAATGAGACTCAGAGTCATCTGGATCAGTGTGAAAGCTTGCATCGACATAGCCCTTTAGGACAAACCCTTTATCACCTCCATAACCGAGAAACATTTCCTCAGTCCTCTTTAGGTACCTAAGGATAATTTTGACCATTGTCCAGTGATCCACTCCTGGATCACTATTGTACCCCTTTGCCACACTCATGGCAAGGCACACAACTGGTCTGGTACACAGCATGTCATACTTTATAGAACCCGTGGTTGAGGCATATGGAATGACTTTCATTCTCTCTCTATCTTCTGTCGTGGTCAGGATTTGAGTCTGACTCAACTTCACACCTTGCAACACATGCAAGAACCCTTTCTTTGACTGATCCATTTTGAACTTCTTCAAAACTTTTGCTAAGGTATGTGCTTTGGGAAAGTCCTATTAAGCGTCTCGATCTATCCCTATAGATCTTGATGCCCAATATGTAAGTAGCTTCACCAGGGTTTTTCATTGAAAAATTCTTATTCAAGTATCCTTTTATGCTATCCAAAAATTATATATCATTGCCAATCAACAATATATCATTCAAATATAATATCAAAAATGCTACAGAGCTCCCACTCACTTTCTTGTAAATGCAGGCTTCACCGTAAGTCTGTATAAAACCATATGCATTGATCACCTCATCAAAGCGTATATTCCAACTCCGAGATGCTTGCACCAGTCTATAGATGGATCGCTAGAGCGTGCACACTTTGTTAGCACCTTTAGGGTCGAAAAAACCTTCTGGTTGCATCATATGAAACTCTTCTTGAAGAAATCCGTTAAGGAATGCAATTTTGAGGTCCATTTTCCAGATTTCATAAAATGCAGAAGTTGCTAACATGATTCAGACAGACTTAAGCATCATTACGGGTGAGAAAGTCTCATCGTAGTCAACCCTTTGTCGAAAAGCTTTCGCGACAAGTCAAGCTTTGTAGACAGTGATATTACCATCAGCATCCGTCTTCCTCTTGAAGATCCATTTATTTTTAATGGTCTGCCGATCATCGGGCAAGTCCATCAAAGTCCACACTTTGTTCTCATACATGGACCCTATCTGGTCAAGCCATTTGTCGAAACCTAGGCTCAACATAGCTTCTTCATATTTCGTAGGTTCGATGTTGTCTAACAACATGACTTCCAGGAAAGGACTACCACTCTAGTGCGGAACGTGTTCTGGTTGACCTACGAAGTTCAGTAGTAACTTGATCTGAAGTTTCATGATCATCATCATTAGCTTCCCCTCTAGTTGGTGTAGGCATCACGAAAACATTTTTCCCTGGTGAGCTACTTTCCAGTTTGAGAACTCCTCTAAAAAGGATCCATTCTTTGCAACAAAGATCTTGCCTTCAGAATTGTTGTGGACGGTGTACCCAATAGTTTCTCCAGGGTATCCTACGAAGACGCACTTCTCGAATTTAGGTTTGAGCTTATCAGGTCGAAGCCTTTTGACATAAGCGTCGCATCCTCAAACTTTTAGAAACGACAGCTTAGGTTTCTTGCCAAACCATAGTTCATATGGTGTTGTCTCAATGGATTTAGATGGTGCCCTATTCAACGTGAAAGGGACTGTCTCTAATGCATAAGTCCAAAATGATAGTGGTAAATCCGTAAGAGACATTATATATCGCACCATATCTAATAAAGTACGGTTACGACATTCGGACACACCATTACGCTGCGGTGTTCCAGGTGGCGTTAGTTGTGATTCAATTACACATTGCTTTAAATGAAGTCCAAAATCGTAACTCAAATATTCGCCTCTGCGATCAGATAGTAGAAACTTTATTTTCTTGTTACGATGATTCTCCACTGCACTCTGAAATACTTTGAACTTTTCAATGTTTCACACATGTGTTTCATCAAGTAGATATACTCATACTTACTCAAATCATCTGTGAAGGTCGGAAAATAATGATAGCCGCCACATGCTTCAACACTCATTGGACCGCATAAATTGGTATGCTCGCTCCATTGCTCCGGAGAATGGAGTTTGAATCATCTTGCCCGTGAGTCATGGTTCGCAAGTATCAAATGATTCATAATCAAGTGATTCAAAAAAGTCCATCCGTATGGAGTTTATTCAAGCGCTTTACACCAATATGACCTAAACAATAGTGCCACAAGTATGTTGCACTATCATTATCAACTTTGCATCTTTTGGCATCAATATTATGAATATTTGTATAACTACGATCGAGATACAACAAGGGTGCATGACCATAAAAGATATTACTCATATAAATAGAACAATCATTATTCTCCGATTTAAATGAATAACCATCTTGCAATAAACAAGATCCATATATAATGTTCATGCTCAACGCGGGCACCAAATAACAATTATTCAGGTCTAAAACTAATCCCGAAGGTAGAGGGAGTGTGCGATGGTGATCATATCAACCTTGGAATCAATTCCAACACACATCGTCACCTTGCTTTTAACTTGTGTCTGCAATTCCTGTTTCGAGTTACTAATCTTAGCAACTGAACCGGTGTCAAATACCCAGGGGTTACTACGAACACTAGAAAAGTACACATCAATAACATGTATATCAAATATACCTTCGTCCACTTTTGCCATCCTTCTTATCCGCCAAGTATTTGGGGCAGTTCCTCTTCCAATGACCATTCCCTTTGCAGTAGAAGCACTCAGTTTCAGGCTTGGGTCCAGCTTTGGGCTTCTTCACGGGAGTGGCAACTTCCTTGCCATTCTCCTTGAAGTTCCCGTTCTTTCCCTCGCCTTTTTTCTTGAAATTAGTGGTCTTGTTAACCATCAACACTTGATGCTCTTTTTTGATTTCTACCTTCCCTAATTTCAGCATCACGAAGAGCTCGGGAATCGTTTTCGTCATCCCTTGCATATTATAATTCATGAAAAAGTTCTAGTAGCTTGGTTATAGTGACTAGAGAACTCTGTCAATCACTATCTTATCTAGAAGATTAACTCTCACTTGATTCAAGCGATTGTAGAAGCCAGACATTATGAGTACATGCTAGCTATTCTCCTCCATCTTGTAGGAAAGTAGGTCTCATACCTCTCAACATGGTCATAAGTCTGAAATACCAATTTCAGCTCTCGGAACATCTCATATGTTCCAGGACATACAAAACGTCTTTGAAGCCCCGATTCTATGCCATAAAGCATGGCGCACTAAACTATCAAGTAGTCATCATATCGAGATTGTCAAATGTTCATAATTTCTACATCAGCTACTGAATAGGTCTGTGACCTAGCGGTGCATCAAGGACATAATTCTTCTGTGCACCAATGAGGATAGTCCTCAGATCACGGACCAAGTCCGCATTATTGCTACCATCATCTTTGAACTTAGTTTTCCCTAGGAACATATCAAAAATATAGGGGAGCTATATCACGAGCTATTGATCTACAACATAGATATGCAAAACTATTAAGACTAACTTCATGATAAATTAAGTTCAATTAATCAAATTACTAATGAACTCCTACTTAAATAAATATCCCTCAACTCATCTAAGTGATACATGATCCAAATCAACTAACCCATGTCCGATCATCACGTGAGATGGGGTAGTCCTCAATGGTGAACATCTCTATGTTGATCATATCTACTATATGGCTCGTGTTCGACCTTTCGGTCTCTAGTGTTCCCAGACCATGTTTGTACATGCTAGGCTCGTCAAGTTTAACCCAAGTATTCTGCATGTGCAAAATTGTCTTACACCCATTGTATGTGAACAAAGGGCCTATCACACCCGATCATCACGAGGTTCTTCAAAACGATGAACTTTGGCAACGGTGCATACTCGGGGAGAACACTTTTATCTTGAAATTTAGTGAAGGGATCATCTTATAATGCTACCGCCATTCTAAGCAAAATAAGATGCATAAAGGATACACATCACATGCAATCAAAATATGTGACATGATATGGCCATCATCATCTTGTGCTTTTGATCTGCATCTCCAAAGCATCGTCCTGATCTCCATCGTCATCGGCTCGACACCTTGATATCCATCATTGCGTCGGGCTCGTCTCGCCAACTATTGCTTCTACAACTATTGCTAACGCATAGCGATAAAGTAAAGCAACTACATTGTGCTTGCATTTCATACAATAAAGAGACAACCCTAAGGCTCATGCCGGTAGTCGATATTACAAAACATGATTGTCTCATACATCGACATATATCACATCATATCTTGACCATATCACATCACAACATGCCTTGCAAAAACAAGTTAGACATCCTCTACTTTGTTGTTGCAAGTTTTACGTGGCTGCTACGGGCTTCTAACAAGAATCATTCTTAACTACGCAAAAACCACATAGGTGATTTATCAAGTTTGATGTCTTAACCTTCTTCAAGGACCGGCTGTAGTCAAATTCGATTCAACTAAAGTAGGAGAAACAGACACCCACCAACCACCTTTATGCAAAACTAGTTGCATGTATGTCGGTCGAACCGGTCTCATGTCTGTGGACATGTAAGGTTGGTCCGGGCCGCTTCATCCCACAATATCGCGGAATCAAAATAAGACGTTGATGGAAAGCAGTATGACTATCACCGCCCACAACTCTTTGTGTTCTACTCGTGCATATCATCTATGCATAGACCTGGCTCTGATACCACTGTTGGGGAACATTGCATGGAAAATAAAAAAATTCTACGCACATGCAAGATCTATCTATAGAGATGCATAGCTACAAGAGGGGAGTGCATCTACATACCCTTACTGATCGCTAAGCAGAAGGGTTTATCACGCGGTTGATGTAGTCATACTCTTCGCGATCTGATCACGATCCAACCGATCTAGTTCCGAACGGACGGCACCTCCGAGTTTAGCACATGTGCGGCTTGATGACATCTCCTCCTTCTTAATCCAATAAGAGGGAGAGGAGAAGTAGATGGGATCACAACCAACATGACAGCGTGGTGGTGATGGTGGTGGTGGAGCACCGACAACACTTTGCTAAGCCTCGCCGGGACGAGGCGGTGGAACCATGTAGTAACGGGAGAGAGATGGGAGCCAAGGGCTTGGTGTATCCTCTTAGGGCGCCGCTCCCCTCTATATATAGGTGGAGGGACATGGAGAACAGCCCCTCCAAGCCCTAGGGCGCATCTAAGGCGGAGAGGACTTGGACTCCAAGTCTAATCCTATTCCTACTAGGACTCCTTCCTTTTTTGCCTTCCTTGCCACATGGGATTTTGAGGACTTGGTGTGCCTAGCTCAATAAGGCCAGGGCACCTCCCCGCAGCCCTTGCTGGCCCATGGGTCATGGTGGACCCACTTGTGGACTTCTGGACCACTCCGGAATCCTCTGGAACCTTCTGGAAGCTTCCCAGTACAATACCAAAAAAACTACACCTTTTTCCAGAACCCAAAATATGACTTCCCATATATAAACTTTACCTCTCGACCATTCTGAGACTCCTCCTGATGTCCGGGATCTCATCTGGGACTCCGAACAACATTTGGTTCCACTCATCAAATATCCCAATACTACTCTAGCGTCAATGAAACTTAAGCGTGCGACCCTGCGGGTTCGGGAATTATGTAGTCATGACCGAGACACCTCTGCGTTCAATAACGAATAGCGGGACCTGGATGCCCATCTTGATTCCTACATATTCCATGAAGATCTTTTATCGGTTGAACCTTTATGACAACATACATAATTCCCTTTGTTTGTCGGTATGCTACTTGCCCGAGATTCGATCGTCGGTATCTCTATACCTAGTTCAATCTCGTTACCGGAAAGTCTCTTTACTCATTCCTTAATACATCATCTTGCAACTAACTCCTTATTCACTTTGCTCACAAGCTTCTTGTGATGTGTATTACCGAGAGGGCCCAGAGATACCTCTCTAATACACGGAGTGACAAATCTCAGTCTTGATTCACGCCAACTCAACAGACACCTTCGGAGATACCTGTAGAGCATCTTTATGATCACCCAGTTACGTTGTGACGTTTGACAGGACACTAGGTATTCCTCTGGTATCCGGGAGTTCCATGATCTCATGGTCAAAGAAACATGTATTTCACATTAAGAAAGTAGTAGCAATAAACTGAACGATCAGATGCTAAGCTAATGGTTGGATCTTGTCCATCACATCATTCTCCTAATAATGTGATCCCGTTATCAATTGACAACTCATATCTATGGTTAGGAAACCTTAACCATCTTTGAACAATGAGCTAGTCTAGTAGAGGCTCACTAGGGACACGGTATTTGTTTATGTATCCACGCATGTATTTAAGTTTTCGGTCAGTACAATTCTAGCATGAATAATAAACCTTTATCATGATTAAGGAAATATAATAATAACCATTTTATTATTGCCTCTAGGGCATATTTCCATTAATATTTGTGGCAAAGCCACATTTCAACATTGTTATACATGTTACGCTAGATCATTCCATATCCTGGTACACTGCCGGAGGCATTCATATAGAGTCATATTATTTCAGTTTTATTGAGTTGTAAGTAAAAAGATGTGTGATAAATCAACATTGTTAGAGCATTTTCCCTGTGAGGTAAAGAATGATGGAGACTGATGAGTCCTCGAAAAAGTGGGGATGAGGTTCATGTTGTTGTTCTAAAATAAGAGAGAGAAAAGTTTAGAAGAGAATAAAAATGAGAGAAAAAGAGAGAAGGGATAATGCTACTGTCTGTCGTGGGAATGATTCCGACAATGAGAGAGGGGTAGGATAAAGGAGCATGATCTATCGAGATGCATATGGGTGACACAGTATTTTAGCGAGTTCGGGCCTGTCGCGTTGGAGATAACAACCCTATGTCTCATACTCCGGAGAGGCTTTGTTTTATCTGAGTATGTATCCGGAGATTACAATGTATGTGTGGGAGAGAGAAGAATGGATCTTCATACGTGAACAAGTCCTGAGACTAATGGCAAGAGAGAGATCTAGGAGGAGAAGAATGAAGACATGTCGAGCTATGCAGTGGGGCTGGCTTATATAGAGTGTGCACCCCCTCACCTCTTATGTTACAAATTAGAGCATCAATGCCATAATATTAGCCCACTATGAAACCTCCACTACAAATATGACGTTTCAACTGCCTTGCCGACTGTTGGTCTTCGCACGCCCGAGTGAGTCATGCAACGGAGTGTTTGCTCATCGCCCGAGTGGATGGTACGTCGATGCATCCGAGTGGATAGTATTTCTGAATGAGATTTATCTGGACCCACCTGCTGTGTGGAACCCATGCTTTACGATATTTTGACCCTTCGTTGGCCTACATGTTATGTGTATCCCCAACATTAGCCCCCGAGTGAGTTGAGATTTTGCAAAAGGAGTTTGTGAAAGACACAATTTGGCCCGAGTGATTACGGAAATACTTGGTACCTATCATCGTGCTTTCAGACAACCAAGGTTTGAAAAAATCTCAATGGGTTCTGGCACTATGCTTCCCGACTGATCTGGGGTAAGTGCCCATGAGGAGAAACTTGGCGACATTTGTTCATCTCTCGGAAGAGGTTAACTCGTGATCTGAGTATGGTGTGTCATTAAATTTGGGTAACAAGATTAACGCATGGACTGCTCTCTCAGATAGATGCCATTCTTATCCCGGAGGAACATCATTACGAGTCGATACTAGAGCCAAACTTGTGAGTTTCATGCTTTGAGTCCTAGAAGAAGAAGGCTCAAAACAGGTCCGTAGAGGAGAGTTAAACTCACCTTATAGGAAAAAAATTGGTAGTCGACAAGAGTCTTAAAACTTGTTTGTTTGTTGTTCATCACTCGGACCAGTCAGGCCATATCGAGTGGAGATTACTCCAGTGGAGGCACGCTGAGTGCACCCACTTGGTGTAGTCCCCAAGACCATCGTCGACTACGGGCAGTCGGCGGGGGTCTGAGAGAACTAAAAATCTTCTTAGCTGGTACTGATTAAACTTGTTCCTCTCCGACATGGAGGTCGAGTAGTACTTGATGATCTGGTATTTGTCAAACTTGTTCCACCTTGACTCGGTAGTCAGTTGCAGTCTATAGGGTTTGTTGTACTTGAATGTTGGTGCTGGACTTGACGGAGCAGAATGTTTCTTTCTAAGTTCTCTTCCAGCGGGGGCACGCTGAGTGCACCCATTGGGTGTAGTCCCCGAGCCTTTGTCGGACTAGATGAGTCTAGCAGAGGGTTTAAGTCTCTTGATAAACCTCCATGCAGTCGACACGATAAATATCTTTTAGTCTTAAATTTAGTCAATCGGATGGATCTTCAAGCGCTTGGCATGGTAAATAAGCTCAGCCTAAAGCTGAGTCAGTCGGACCGATCTTCGTGCACTTGGCATGGTAAAAAAATTCAACCTAGAACTGGATTGATCAAGCGAATCTTCGTGCACTGGGCATGATGAATGAATTCGGCCTTGAAACTGCCGACTGTAGAAAAAGGTTGGACACTCCATGGAGTAATCGTTCCAGTAGTACTTCTTACATTGACCGTTAGCTTTTGCATGAAAGGGGAATTTGTAAGAGTACGTTGTATCTGTAGAGGAGCTCCGTTTTCACCGTTTTGCATGAAAGGGGTATTTGTCCGAGTGGACGTGCTTCCCGACTGATCGGGGTATGTTAACTGCAAGGAAAAACTCGGTGGCACTCATATGTCTCCCAGAGGAGATAGACTAGTGGTCTGACGTGGAAGTGCAGTGAAACCCGAGTGGCGAGGCTAGTGTGTGGGCTGACTCTCTGGAGAGAGGCCACTCATTATCCTGGGAAAACACCAGCACATGCCATCTTTGTTTCCAAGTTTGTGAAACTGACGCGTTGGATCCTAGAATAAGGCCCAAGCGTATCTGTAGAGGAGCATCATTTTCACCCTTTGGCAGTCCTGAAGCTGACTCCAGGTAATGATTTGGGTGATCGTCCGAGCGGACGGTGCTACCCTTATAGATCTTCGACGGACCAAGCATGTATGATCAGAAAAATATTCCTGGTGTGATCAACTGGTCGATCAAATGGGCGTAACCCCTGAGGGCGGCACGGCTGCGGCTGTGCGCAGCCCCCGAGTGACGCTCTAAAGAGGTAAGCTTGCTACAGAGTGCGATATGAGGTTTGATCATATGAGTAACTTAGTCGTTCTCGTGTTGGGGGTGTAGTGGTGAAGACATGTCCAATGGATGGTGACGCGTGGGGCGACCGAGGGGCGAGGATGTGTACAACCGAGTGACGACGCACGGGGCAGCTGAGTGATGACGCGCGGGGCGGCCGAGTAGTGAAGACGTGCACAACCGAGTGGTGACGCGTGGGGCGGCCTCGTGGTGAAGACGTGCACAACCAACTGTCGACGCGCGGGGCGGCCGAGT
>NC_041381.1:272474409-272506416 GCF_002162155.2 Triticum dicoccoides | reverse complement strand
ATGGGGCGACCGAGTGGTGAAGACATGCACAACCAAGTGGCGACTCGCGGGGCGGCCGAGTGATGATGTGTGAGGTGGCCGAGTGAAAGACTACAGGTCCAGCCAAGCAGCAATGCACTGGGTAGCCAAGTGATGATGTGCGGGGTGGCCGAGTGAAGGACTACGTGTCCGGCCAAGTGGTGACTCGCGGGGCGGCCGGCTGGTTAGGGGGTGTCCAACCGATGGCGACGAGTGGGGCAGCCGAGTGATAAAGGCGTGTCCAACAGAGTGACGACATGCGGGGTGGTCAAAGTGAAGGCGTGTCCTGTTGGGGATACACATAATAGGTAGGCCCACGAAGGGTCAAAATATCGTAAAGCATGGGGTCCACACAGCAGGTGGGTCCAGATAAATCTCATTCAGACATACTATCCACTTGGACGCATCGATGTACCGTCCACTCAGACGACGAGCAACCACTCGACTGTATGACTCACTTGGGCGTGCGAAGACCAACAGTCGACAAGGCAGTTTAAACGTCATCTTCACAGTGGAGGTTTCATAGTGGGCTGATATTATGGCATTGATGCTCTAATTTGTAACATAAGAGGTGAGGGGTGGCGCACTCTATATAAGCCACCCCCACCGCATAGCTCAACAGGTCTTCATTCTTCACCTCCTAGCTCTCTCTCTCTCTCTCTCGCCATTAGTCTCAGGACTTGTTCAGGAATGAAGATCCGTTCTTCTCTCTCCCACACATACATTGTAATCTCCGGATACAGACTTAGATAAAACAAAGACTCTCCGGAGCACGAGACGTAGGGTTGTTATATCCACCACGACAGACCCGAACTCGCTAAAATACCGTGTCACCGATATGCATCTCGATATATCACGCTCCTTTATCCTACCCCTCTCTCATTGTCGGAATCATTCCCACGACAGTTGGCGCTCACCGTGGGGCATGGCGTCTATCGAGCATGATGCAGATGGTTTTTTCTTCAATCGTCAAGAACGGACTAATTTCAACGGGCGACCCATGCTTTTTTGGGATGATCTCATGAAGGTCAAACAATCATCGCCACAAATTTTGACTATTGGAGTCCCGGCCACCACACGAAATACTCATGATACAAATGGATCAGGGAGTTGCTCATCTCAACTTCTCCTCTTTAGAATCAAAAAATGATCTAACCATGGTTTGTTCTTCTTCTGTATGCACACGACCTCATACAAAAGGATGCCTCCCTTTGCTCCAAATGATGACTCGGTTCACGGATGGTGAAGCGCCACAAGTGCCGCTATCCGCCCGTCGTCATCTCCAATGTCATCTGTGATGCTGTCGCTGAGTAGCTACACATTCACAGCCGCTAACGCTCGGCTTGGTTCCCCGGCCGGCTGAGCACGAGGACTGGCGGTCGACCCGGTTCTCGGGCGACAAGGCCCGGCTACTGGCACTCGGCCCAGTTCTGCGGGCATCGAAGTGCGACTCCGACCGGCGCACGGCTCCGGCTCCCCGAGCAGTGAAACGTGATCACAAGCACTCGCGTTGGCCTCGCCCTTGGCTGCGCTGGCCCATGACTCCTGCACCTGGACTGCAGCCAGCTCCTCATCCTCCTCATCACCACCTCTCGACTGCCGTCCGATTCCGGCCAGACCGGCGGTTTTTGCCATAGCCGAACTCTCCTTCGGGCTGCCTCTACAGCTCTCCTTCCCATTTCAACTCCCATCGCATGCAGAATCATCTTTAATTCTAGCTTAATAAGCACTAATAACTCATGCATGTAGGTCCTCAACGTGGGGCAACTCCTTCAATGCGTTGGACATGGACAATCACACCTTAATACCAGGGATTTATTGCTCCACGACCAACCGATCAAGCTCTGCACCAAATAAACCTCCTCGAGGGATAACTGCATGCAGGAAAAAAGGAAACGGAAGGACTGGCTCCGTCCAGTACGCCTCTCCGCTGGCTCCGCTTCATCAAGTCTTCGTTGTTGTACTTGCTGACTAGCAAAGTGGTTCGCTGGAACCAGCACTCCATACGTCGTCTCTGCCTCGACAAGACCAAGCACTCGGTAGTAACTACCCTCAGTCGACATGGTCAATTGGATGGGACCAGCTCACTTGGACCAATCCGGATCACTGACGCTCGGCCGTCCGTGTGTTGCCACTCAGCCGCTCGTGCGTCATCGCTCGACTGGGCATGTCCTCATCACTCGGCCGCCTTGCACGCAGTCACGAAGCAGCTCGCACCATCATCAACTTGCCTGACTCGGCCGCCATGTGCGTTGTCACTCCGCGGGACGCGTCTACTTCACTCGGACGCCCCGGGCATCATCATTCCGCTGGATGTGTCTTCAGCACTCGGACATCCTGCGCGTCGCCATTCGACCTGATGCGTCTACATCACTCGGACGCCTCGTGCGCCGCCACTCCGCGGGACGCATCTACTTCACTCGGACGCCCCATGCGTCGCCACTCCGCGGGACGCGTCTACTTCACATGGATGCCCCGTGCATCGCAACTCCGCGGGATGCGTCTACTTCACTCGGATGCCCCGCGCATCGTCACTCCGTTGGATGTGTCTTCATCACCCAGATGCCCTGCGCGTCACCACTCCACTGAATGCGTCTACATCACTCGGACGCCCCATGTGTCGCCCCTCCGCGAGATGCGGCTACTTCACTCGGACGCGCCGTGCATCGCCACTCGGCTAGGCTAGGCCTCACCTGGAATTTCAGCAGCGAATTGGTCCGGGCGATTGCCCACAGTTTCTTTCCGAAAGGACGTCTATCAGTCCGACTAACCACCCTCCATGGGGACCCATGCACTCGGACACGTAAAACACCTGACTGAAGTCACCTTCAGGATCGCTATGAGATGAGCTTGACGCCCCTCCGCGGGTTAACTAGGCCCTTCCACTAGGGTTCAAGTCGCATGCCTCATAAACTTGGACTCGAAGACCCTGTGATACGTCTCCGTCATATCTATAGTTTTTGATTGTTCCAAGTCAATACTCTACAACTTTTACATAGTTTTGGCAACTTTTTATACTATTTTTGGGACTAACATATTGATCCAGTGCTCAGTGCCAGTTCCTGTTTGTTGCATGTTTTTTGTTTCGCAGAAAATCCATATCAAACGGAGTCCAAACACAATAAAAAATTGCGTAGATTTTTTTGGAATATATGTGATTTTAAGGAAAAAGAATCAACGTGAGACGATGCCCGAGGAGTCCATGAGGCAGGGGGAGTGCCTCTAACCCTTGTGACCACTCTGTAAGGCGGTTGGTGCCCTTCTTTCACTGCAAGAAAGCCAATATCCGGATAAAAGTCGTGTCCAAAGTACAGCCCAATCGGAGTTACGGATCTCCTCGAATTTAAGAAACGGTGAAAGGGTAGAATCAGTGAGCGCAGAAACAAAAGGAAACAGAGAGAGAGAGATCCAATCTTGGAGGGGCTCTCGCCCGTCCGCCACCATGAAGGCCATGGACCAGAGGGGAAACCCTTCTCCCATCTAGGGGGAAGGTCAAGGAAGAAGAAGAAGAAGAAGGGGGGCTCTCTCCCCCTCTCTCCCGGTGGCGCCGGAACGCCACCGGGCCATCATCGTGATGGAGATCTACACCAACAACTTCACCGCCGTCATCACCAACTCTCTCCCCCTTTATGCAGCAGTGTAACACCTCTTCTCCCCGCAGTAATCTCTACTTGAACATGGTGCTCAATGTTATATATTATTTCCCAATGATGTATGGCTATCCTATGATGTTTGAGTAGATCCATTTTGTCCTATGGGTTAATTGATGATCGTGATTGGTTTGAGTTGCATGTTTTAGTATTTGTGCTGTCCTATGGTGCTCTCTGTGTCGCGCAAGCGTGAGGGATCCCCGTTGTAGGGTTTGCAATATGTTCATGATTTGTTTATGGTGGGTGGTGTAAGTGACAGAAGCACAGACCCGAGTAAGTACGTTGTTTGCGTATGGGAATAAAGAGGACTTGATACTTTAATGCTATTGTTGGGTTTTACCTTAATGATCTTTAGTAGTTGCGGATGCTTGCTAGAGTTCCAATCATAGGTGCATATGATCCAAAAGAGAAAGTATGTTAGCTTATGCCTCTCCCTCATATAAAATTGCAATAGTGATTACCGGTCTAGTTATCAATTGCCTAGGGACAAATAACTTTCTCGTGACAAAAATCTCTCTACTCAAAACTCACTTAGTTGTGTCTTTATCTAAACAGCCCCTACTTTTTATTTATGTGCTCTTTATTATGTTGCAAACCTATCCTATCACACCTACAAAGTACTTCTAGTTTCATACTTGTTCTAGGTAAAGCGAACGTTAAGCGTGCGTAGAGTTGTATCGGTGGTCGATAGAAGTTTAGGGAATATTTGTTCTGCCTTTAGCTCCTCATTGGGTTCAACACTCTTATTTATCGGAAGAGGCTACAAATGATCCCCTATAATTGTGGGTTATCAAGACCTTTTTCTGGCGCTGTTGCCGGGGAGCAATAGTGTGGGGTGAATATTCTCGTGTGTGCTTGTTTGGTTTATCACTAAGTAGTTTTTATTTCCTGTTATAAGTTGTTCTCTATCTTTAGTTATGGATATTTAACATGAAATACCAAAAAAATAGGTGTACTTGCTACTCATGGAGATGGGGAACCTCCTAAAACCCTCGATGCTCATTATGTGAAAGATATTATGCACTACTTTAATAATCCTGAGAAACCCCCATTCAATTATATAATGGGAGACACGTTGGATCAACTTGAATAGTTAAGGGATTATCGCTTGACTCAAAAAGGGAAACTATTATAGGATCGAATTCATATGTTGCATTGGTATGCTCGAGAACTATACTTGAGATATGATTATACTTGTTGCTCTAGAATGAAGGCTCCACATCTTCCCTTTTCATGTAAATTTAATGATAATGAAACCTTGGCTTCTTATTCTAATGGTATATATGATTATTATGATGTGGAACGAATAGAAGAATTTGTTGCTTTTAAGGGTGCTTATGAAATTGAATTTTTGTTTGAAAAGTATGAAGCTTTTGATGATGATGTTTATAGGCCTGAAAATTTTGCTATACTTAAATATTTCTATGAGAATTATGAATATAATGCCGATATTGATGCGTTTATTGAGGAAGTCTCCGCTGTCCAAGCAGAGACTAATATTTTGCAGGAAACTATTGAAGAAGAAATTAATGACACTGTGAGCTCATTAGATGAAAAAGGTGATAAGGAGGAAGAGCGGATTAGCTACCCATGCCCACCTTCTAATGAGAGTAACTCTTCAACTCATACATTGTTTAATTTCCCTTCATGCTTACCGAAGGATGAGTGCTATGATAATTGCTATGATCCCTTTAATTCGTTTGAAATATCCGTTTTTGATGAACTTGATGCTTGCTATGCTTGTGGCCATGATGCCAATATGAATGATTCTTATGGAGATGAACTTGCTATAGTTCCTTATGTTAAGAATGAAATTGTTACTATTGCACCCACACATGATAGTCCTATTATCCTTTTGAATTCTCCCAACTACACTATATCAGAGAAGTTTGTGCTTATTAAGGATTTTATTAATGGGTTGCATTCTACTATTGCACATGATGATTTTGATAAATATAATATGCATGTGCTTGCTGCTCCTACTTGCAATTATTATGAGAGAGGAACTAGATCTCTGCCTCTCTATGTTTCCAATACGATAAAATTGCAAGAACTGTTTATATTATGCATTGGCCTTTACTTTGTGTGCATGAATTGTTCTTGTATGACATGCTGATGCATAGGAAGAGAGTTAGACTTTGTCATTGCATGATTTATGTTACTTTGTGCTCACTACTAAATTACAAATCATTGTTAATTAAAATTAGCTTTGATATACCTTGGGATCAGGGTGGATCCATTACTTTGCCTAGCTTAATGGCTTTAAAGAAAGTGCTGCCAGGGAGACAACCCGGAAGTTTTAGAGAGTCATTTATTTATGTTGTGTGCTTTTATAAAGTTTAAAAACAAAAAAAATAAAGAGGGGAACCTAAAATTTTCAAAAAGAAAAGTGAAAGTGAGAGAGACAAGCATTGTTAAAGTGGGAGCATGCCTTGAACTTTGTTCATGCCCATGGAAACTTTGTGAATCTTAATTACAGAAAATTTTCAACACAAATAATTATCCCCTAGTATAAATCCATTGTATTATAAAAATAATGTGCCAAGATTTGCCTTTAGGATGATTAGATTGCTTGTTCGGTTTGTGCGGTGTAAAAACAGAAACTTCAACTGTAGTGCGTGATTTTACATTTTTTTATGGAAAGTCAAATGGTTCTGAAACTTTTTGCACAATACTTGTATAAAAATTTATTATTTTTCCTAATTTGTTTAGATTTTTTAGAGTTACAGAAGTATCGTAGATGCTCAGATTTCTACAGACTGTCCTGTTTAAGACAGATTCCGTTTTTGATGCATTGTTTTGCTCGTTTTGATGAAACTGTCGATTTTATCGGTGGTATAAGCCATAGAGAAGTTATAATACAGTAGATAAAATGAAAAAACAAAATATGAATGAGTTTGCAACAGTACTTAAAGTGGTGATTTTTTTTATTATACTAACGGATCTCAAGAGGGTTTTGTTAAGTTTTGTGTGATTGAAGTTTTCAAGTTTTGGGTGATATCACGATGGATGAAGGAAGGAGTGGCAAGAGCCTAAGCTTGGGGATGCCCGAGGCACCCCAAGGTAATATTCAAGGACCCCCAAGCAACTAAGCTTGGGGATGCCCCGGAAGGCATCCCCTCTTTCTTCTAACGATCATCGGTAATTTTACTTGGAGCTATATTTTTATTCATCACATGATATGCGTAAATCTTGGAGCGTCGTGTGCTTTTTATTGTTTCTATTAATAAATGCACCATGCTAGTATGAGATAGTCCTTGGTTGATTTAGAGAGTGCTCTTTGCACTTCACTTATATCTTTTGAGTATGGCTTTATAGAATGCTTCATGTGCTTCACTTATATCATTTGAAGTTTCGATTGCCTGTTTCCCTACACATAGAAAACCGCCATTTATAGAATGCCCTTTTGCTTCACTTATATTTGTTAGAGCGTGGGCATATCTTTTGTAGAAAGAATTAAACTCTCTTTCTTCACTTATATCTACTTAGAGAGATGACATGAATTGGTCATTCACATGGTTAGTCATAAAATCCTACATAAAACTTGTAGATCACTGAATATGATATGTTTGATTCCTTGCAATAGTTTTGCGATATAAAGATGGTGAAATTAGAGTCATACTATGAGTAATTGTGTATTGGTATAAATACTTGTGTTGAGGTTTGTGATTCCCTAAGCATGCACGTATGGTGAACTGTTATGTGATGAAGTGGGAGCATGATTTATTTTTTGATTGTCTTCCTTACGAGTGGTGGTCGGGGATGAGCGATGGTTTTTTCCTACCAATCTATCCCCCTAGGAGCATGCGCATAGTATTTTGTTCGATAGCTAATAGACTTTTGCAATAAGTATGTGAGTTCTTTATGACTAATGTTGAGTCCATGGATTATACGCACTCTCACCCTTCCACCATTGCTAGCCTCTTCGGTACCATGCACTGCCCTTTCTCACCTCAAGAGTTGGTGCAAACTTCGCCGGTGCATCCGAACCCCGTGATATGATACGCTCTATAACACATAAGCCTCCTTATATCTTTCTCAAAACAGCCACCATACCTACCTACATGGAATCTCCATAGCCATTCCGAGATATATTGCCATGCAACTTCCATCATCTTCATATACATGAATTGAGCATTCATTGTCATATTTCTTTGCATGATCGTAAGATAGCTAGCATGATATTTACATGGCTTGTTCGTTTTTTGATATCTTTGCTATGCTAGGTCATCGCACATCCTAGTACACTGCCAGAGGCATTCATATAGAGTCATATTGTTCTAGATATCGAGTTGTAAGTAAATAAAAGTGTGATGATCAACATTATTAGAGCATTGCCCTAGTGAGGAAAGGATGATGGAGAGTATGATTCCCCCACAAGTCGGGATGAGACTCCGGAATTTATAAAAAAAGAGGCCAACGAAGCCCAAATAAAAAAAGGCCAAAGAAGCCCACCAACAAAAACAAAAAAACAAAAAAAATGAGAGAAAAAGGGAGAAGGGGCAATGTTACTATCCTTTTACCACACTTGTGCTTCACAGTAGCACCATGTTCTTCATATAGAGCGATGAGGACTTCAATACCATTGTTACACCCACAGCCCCTGCTGCTATACATACTGGACCAATTACTAGAGCTCGCGCACGCCAATTAAATTACCAGGTACTTTCATTTCTTGGTAATGATTATAATGTTCATGAGAATATGATGCTGCCTAAATTGGATACATTTGTTTTGCTTACAAATGAAGGGCCTAGCTTTGAGAAGGATGAACATTGGAGCAAGAACAAGCATGGAGATGATGGCATGCGCAAGGGGAATAAGAACGGAGTTACATGTGATGATTTCAGGACGTGGAAGCCACCATAATGAGTGCATGAAGCCTTGGACGAAATATACAAGATGCTACTTCATATTTTTTGTCCAGAGGCTACTCTAGGTGATGCGTCACCTTATTATTGGGCCAGGCCCATGTAATTTCCAAATACTTGATTATAGCTATTTTTAGAGTCCGTATGTGTGGGGAAACAAGAGTTAGGGTTGGTTCCGGACCCCTCCCTCAAGGGCCACGAAAATCCCCCCCTCTTCCTCCATATATACAGCCCTTAGGGTGTCGTTTAGACTTTGGGTTTTGTTTAGATTAAAAGTTCACCATAGCTACAACTTTGCGTACTTCATTTGTGTTGAACGACCAGACAAAGGCGTCACAGAACCCCACCTTCATTAATAAAGCTTTCCTCTGTTATTCGCAATATCCAGATTGCAGTCTTAGTTTCTTGCTTGTTCTTCTTTGCTTGCAGGAAATAGACCATCGTGGTCAGGTTGACCGTGCTCTGGCGTGGTCAATAACCTCTCGGAGTTGGTTTAGCGATTGCTAAGGCGTGACGTCCTCACACGTTCATAGTCGGATCGTCGAAGTCGACTTCCACCAAAACGATAGCCACCATATCACTGAAAGACGGGACACCTTTGCCTCTATCAAGTGGTATCAGAGTTTCAGGTTGCTCGGTGAGATTTTACAGTTTTTCATAGTTTAGACGAGTCTGTTCTTCATACCTACAGTCCACAAAAAAGCCACACAAAAAATTAGGGTTAGTTCATCATATCCGAACCAATCTGAGCCTTTGCATACTCTTTTTAGGGTTTTGCTTTGTTGAATTTGCCGTTGCATCGTCGTGTCTAGTTGCTGGTCTTAGCATCTAGTCCTTTAGAGTTTCGAGTTCTGTCACAGTTTGTCACGCCGCTACCGCACCATCTTCATCGTTGTTGCGCATATACCACTACCACTGCCATATCCCACCAACGCTGCCTTATACCACCACCGCTGCCATATACCACCACCGCTGCCATATCCCACCAACGCTGCCATATACCACTGATCCATATCCATATACCACCATCGCTATCATATACCACCACCGCTGCCATATCCACCACCAATCCGAGTTCTTTTCGTATTAGGTTTGTTTTCGAGATCCATCTAATTTCTGATTCGTGTTTCCTTACCTGAGTAGGTTTCGGGATAAAAATATTCGGCGACCGAAAATATTTTTTCCCTCTCCTATTTTTAGGTCCCAGGGAGTGTTTTGAGACATTCGTCATCATAGTGATTTTTTGTCGCACTTCTTCGTTGTCGCTGCCCTGATTTCCGAAAAAAATGTCAAAAAAATTTCGTGTCCATCCTGTCAGTTTGACCTGGGAAGAGTTTTGAGATACCCGCCATTATAGTGATTTTTCACAAAAAAAGAGCAGCGCAAAAAAAAACAGAGCGCAAAAAAAAGCAGAGCAAAAAAAATTCCAGAGTGTGCTTTTCCCTTGTTTACATGCAGGGCCGTGATTTTGTTAGTGTTCTAGGCTCGCGTCTCTAGCACGGTCTAGCCTAGGACCAGCACAGTATCGTTGTTGAGCGTTTATTCAACTATGCATCTCTGAATTGAATATTGCTGACCCTTTTTGCTACCATATTATAAGCCTTCCCAGCTCCACATACATCTACGTCATGCGTTTGACTCTCCCTAGTAATCGCTTTATCCAAGCTTTGAGAGTTTTGATACAACGGTTGCCGATCACCTCCTGCTGCTGGGTAAGAACTGGTAATAATTTAAGATTTGCTTGACGGGTTTGTGATACACCACCACCACTTCTTAGTAGTCTGTAGGATCATATTCTTGTGTGTTTCTATTTGCTGCTAACCATGGCAGGATCACAAGCCGATGAGACTGATTTGGAGAACCAGACAAACAAATAGCTACATGATAAATTTTAGCAAATGATGAGTGGACAGGTGCAAGATGTGCTAAACAGATTTGAAGAGGCCATGGAGAAGATAGATGGCATTGAGAAGACATTCAAAACAAAGCTTGATAACAAGTTTAATGAATTGCTCGCGCATTTTCCACAACCACCGATGGCTGCACCTATCGCACCTCTACAACGACAACAACAACGCCCCCTTTCGAATCAGTATGGACGAGCGAAGCGTGTTCCTCTTGAGGATGGACAAACTTTTGGTGTTGCTATACTTGTTGTTGATGCTTCTTTGGATCCTGCTACTGCTGTTGCTGGTACCCAGGAGGATGCTGAGTATGCGGGCGATTATGAGGATGAGGTTGATCAAAATCAGAACTACGTGCAGCCACCAGCACCACCACCAACAGGTCGACGTCAGGTATATATTCGCAACGGTAGGCCTGCACCACCACCTCAGGTATGAGATAATGACCATATTACTAAACTGAAATTGAATATTCCACCATTTGAAGGTAGATATGTTCCTGATATATATCTTACTTGGGAGTTAGAGACAGAACAACGTTTTACATGTTTGCAATATCCCGAGGAGAGACGGGTTGCTGATGCTGTTTGTGCTTTCACTAGTTTTGCATGTGTATGGTGGTCTGAACATTGTAGATTATATCCTATTCTAGCTACTTGGGCTGCTTTGAAAACTGCTATGCGTACTCGTTGGGTTCCACCATATTATCAACGTGAATTGCTTCAAAAATTGCAGCATTTAAGACAAGGAAAAAAATTCTATAGAAGAATATTATCAGGAATTACAAACTGGCATGATTAGATGTGGCATTGTTGAGGAGAATGAAGCTACGCTTGCACGTTTTATGGGTGGATTGAATAGAGAGATTCAGACCATTCTAGAGTATAAGGAGTATACTAATATCACTTGTTTATTCCATCTTGCTTGTAAAGCTGAACGTGAAGTGTAGGATCGACAAGCAATGGCGTGCACTAACTTTTCTGCAGGTCGACCTTCCTCATGGACACTGCGTGTATCTTCTACTTCCACTGCACCAGCACCTCCATCAGGTGCCACCTCCAGCCGTGATACAAGAAAGCAGGCACAACCACCACTATCTGCCAAGAGCGCACCTACCGGACCTACATACAGCTCTTCTTCTTCCATGGCATCAACAGGGCACACAAGTGATATTATTTGTCGTCGTTGTAAGGGAAGAGGTCATTATGCGCGAGAATGCAAATCTCAGCGTGTGATGATTGCTACTGAGGATGGTGGGTATGAGTCCGCTAGTGACTATGATGAGGAGACTTTGGCCCTTATTACACGTGAAGAACATGGTGGATATGATTCTGATCATGAGACGCAATACATGGCTCCTGAAGACGCTGACAGGTATAAATGTTTAGTTGCTCAACATGTTTTGAATGTGCAGGTCACACAAGCTGAGCAAAATCAGAGGCATAATTTCTTCCATACAAAGGGAGTTGTGAAGGAACGTTCTCTGTGCGTTATCATAGACGGAGGGAGCTGCAACAACTTGGCTAGCACGGAGATGGTGGAGAATCTATCTCTCACCACAAGACCACATCCACATCCTTACTACATCCAATGGTTCAACAATAGCGGCAAGGTTAAGGTAACATGTACTGTTCATGTGCATTTTAGTATCTCTACATATGCTGATTATGTTGATTGTGATGTGGTACCTATGCAAGCATGTTCCTTATTACTTGGTCGACCATGGCAATTTGATAAAAATTCTGTCCACCATGGTAGAAACAATCAGTATACTCTTGTTCATAAGGATAAAAATATTACTTTGCTTCTTATGACTCCTGATTCCAATTTGAAAGATGATATTAATAGAGCTAATAAAGAAAAACAGGAGAAGAATAAGAGTGAAAACGAGGCAAAAGAATTTGAGCAACAAACGAAGCCTAATAATAAACCATCTAGTGTTGCTTCTGAAATTAATTGAAAAGTGCATGTTTACTTGCCACTAAATCTGATATTGATGAGCTAGATTTTAGCAAATCTGTTTGCTATGATTTTGTGTGCAAAGAAGCATTATTTTCATTCGAGGACGTGCCTTCCTCTTTGCCCCCTGCTATCACTAACATTTTGCAGGAGTTCGCTGACGTCTTCCCACAAGACGTGCCACCGGGATTACCACCTATTCGAGGGATTGAGCATCAAGTTGACTGAATTTCCGGTGCATCGCTACCCAACCGTGCACCATACCGTACCTATCCAGAGGAGACGAAGGAGATTATGCGTCAAGTACAAGAGCTTCTCGACAAAGGTTATATACGCGAATCCCTTAGTCCTTGTGTTGTTCCTATTATTCTAGTGCCAAAAAAGGATGGTACACCGCGTATGTGTGTTGATTGTAGAGGCATTAATAGTATTACTATTCATTATCGTCATCCTATTCCTAGGCTAGATGATACTCTTGACGAATTGAGTGGCTCTACAATATTCTCCAAAGTTGATTTGCGTAGTGGATACCATCAAATTCGTATGAAATTGGGGGATGAATGGAAAACAGCATTTAAAACTAAGTTTGGATTATATGAGTGGTTAGTCATGCCTTTTGGGTTAACTAATGCACCTAGTACTTTCATGAGATTAATGAACGAAGTTTTATGTGCTTTCATTGGACAATTTGTGGTAGTTTACTTTGATGACATATTGATTTATAGCAGATCTTTGGAGGAAATTTGGAACATTTACCTGCTGTTTTTATTGCTCTACGTGATGCACGTTTGTTTGGTAACCTTGGGAAGTGCACCTTTTGCACCGACCGAGTGTCTTTTCTTGGCTATGTTGTTACTCCACAGGGAATTGAAGTTGATAAAGCCAAGATTGAAGCTATTGAGAGTTGGCCGCAGCCCAAAACGGTCACACAAGTGGGGAGTTTTCTTGGCCTTGCTGGATTCTATAGGCGTTTTGTGAGAGATTTCAGCACCATTGCTGCACCTCTCAATGAGCTTGCAAAGAAGGATGTGCCTTTTGTTTGGGGTACCACACAGGAAGAAGCCTTCACGGTATTGAAAGATAAGTTGACACATGCTCCTTTACTCCAACTTCCTGATTTTAATAAGACTTTTGAGCTTGATTGTGATGCTAGTGGAATTGGATTAGGAGGTGTGTTATTACAAGATGGCAAACCTGTTGCATACTTTTCTGAAAAATTGAGTGGGCCTAGTCTGAATTATTCTACATATGATAAAGAATTCTATGCTCTTGTTTGGACTTTAGAGACATGGCAAATTATTTATGGCCCAAAGAATTTGTTATACATTCTGATCACGAATCTTTGAAACATATTAAAAGTCAAGCTAAACTGAATCGTAGACATGCTAAATGGGTTGAATTCATTGACACTTTCCCTTATGTCATTAAACACAAGAAGGGTAAAGAAAATTTTATTGCTGATGCATTGTCTCATCGCTATACTATGCTTTCACAACTTGACTTCAAAATATTTGGTTTGGAGACCATCAAAGATCAATATGTGCATGATGCTGATTTTGAAGATGTAATGCAGAATTGTAAAGAAGGAAGAACATGGAACAAGTTTGTTATTAATGATGGCTTTGTGTTCCGTGCTAACAAGCTATGCATTCCAGCTAGCTCTGTTCGTCTTTTGTTGTTGCAGGAAGCGCACGGAGGAGGATTAATGGGACACTTTGGCGTGAAGAAGACGGAGGACGTACTTGCTACACATTTCTTTTGGCCAAAGACGAGACGAGATGTTGAGCGTTTTGTTGCTCGCTGCACTACATGTCAAAAAGCTAAGTCACGACTCAATCCTCATGGTTTATATATGCCTTTGCCTGTACCTAGTGTTCCTTGGGAGGATATATCGATGGACTTTGTTTTAGGTTTACCTCGAACAAAGAAGGGGAGGGATAGTATATTTGTTGACGTGGATATATTTTTGAAACTAGCACATTTTATACCATGTCATAAAAGCGATGATGCTACTAATGTTGCTGATTTGGTCTTTCGTGAAATTATTGGCTTGCATGGTGTGCCAAATACAATTGTTTCAGATCGTGATACTAAATTTCTTAGCCACTTTTGGAGATGTTTATGGGTTAAGTTCGGGACTAAACTGCTTTTTAGTACTACATGTCATCCTCAAACTGATGGACAAACTGAAGTAGTCAATAGAACTTTGTCTACTATGCTTAGGGCTGTTTTGAAGAATAACAAGAAAATGTGGGAAGAATCTTGCCTCATATTGAATTTGCTTATAATCGTTCATTGCATTCTACTACTAAGATGTGTTATTTTGAAATTGTGTATGGTTTCCTACCTCGTGCACCTATTGATTTGTTGCCTCTTCCATCTTCGAAGAAGGTTAATTTTGATGCTAAAAAACATGCTGAATTGATCTTAAAAGTGCATGAGGTAACTAAGCAAAACATTGAGCGTATGAATGCTAAATATAAACTTGCTGGAGATAAGGGTAGAAACCATGTTGTGTTTGCACCTGGAGATGATGTCTGGTTACATTTGCGTAAGGATAGATTTCCTGATTTGCGCAAATCGAAGCTAATGCCACGTGCTGATGGTCCTTTTAAGGTGTTAGAGAAAATAAATGACAATGCATATAAACTTGAGCTGCCTGCAGATTTTGGGGTTAGTCCCACTTTTAACATTGCAAATTTGAAGCCTTATTTGGGTGAGGAAGATGAGCTTCCGTCGAGGACGACTTCATTTCAAGAAGGGGAGGATGATGAGGACATCAATACCATTGTTACACCCACAACCCCTGCTGCTAGACATACTGGACCAATTACTAGAGCTCGCGCACGCCAATTAAATTAGCAGGTACTTTTGTTTCTTGGTAATGATTCTAATGTTCATGAGAATATGATGCTGTCTAAATTGGATACATTTGTTTTGCTTACAAATGAAGGGCCTAGCTTTGAGAAGGATGAACATTGAAGCAAGAACAAGCATGGAGATGATGGCATGCGCAAGGGGAACAAGAACGGAGTTACAAGTGATGATTTGAGGACGTGGAAGCCACCATAATGAGTGCATGACGCCTTGGATGAATTATACAAGATGATACTTCATAATTTTCGTCCAGAGGATATTCTAGGTGCTGCGCAGCTTATTATTGGGCCAGGCCCATGTAATTTCGAAATACTTGATTATAGGCTATTTTTAGAGTCCGTATGTGTGGGTAAACAAGAGTTAGGGTTGGTTTCGGACCCCTCCCTCAAGGGCCACGAAATCCCCCCCCCCCTCTTCCTCCATATATACAGCCTTTAGGGCGTCGTTTAGACTTTGGGTTTTGTTTAGATTAAAAGTTTGCCATAGATGCAACTTCGCGTACTTCGTTTGTGTTCAACGACCAGACAGAGGCGTCACATTACCCCACCTTCATTAATAAAGCTTTGCTCTGTTATTCGCAATATCCAGATTGCAATCTTAGTTTCTTGCTTGTTCTTTGTTTGCTTGCAGGAAATAGACCTTCATGGTCAGGTTGATCGTGCTCCGGTGTGGTCAATAACCTCTCGGAGTTGGTTTAGCGATTGCTAAGGCGCGACGTCCTCGCACGTTTGTAGTCGGATCGTGAAAGTTGACTTCCACCGAAACAGCAGCCACCATCTCATCGAAAGACGGGACACCTTTGCCTCTATCATAGAGAGTCTCTTGAGTTATCAGTTTCATATACTAGTGGGAATTTTCATTATAGAACTTGGCTTGTATATTCTAATGATGGGCTTCCTCAAATGCCCGAGGTCTTCATGAGCAAACAATTTGGATGCACACCCACTTAGTTTCAAGTTTGAGCTTTCATACACGTATAGCTCTTAGTGCACCTGTTGCATAGCAATCCCTACTTCTCACACTGACATCAATTGATGGGCATATCCATAGCCCATTGATTAGCCGCATCGATGTGAGATTTTCTCCTTTTTGTCTTCTCCACACAACCTCCACCATCATATTTTATTCCACCTATAGTGCTATATCCATGGCTCACGCTCATGTATTGCGTGAAAGTTGAAAAGGCTTGAGAACATTAAAAGTATGAAACAATTGCTTGGCTTGTCATCGGGGTTTGCATGATTTAAATATTTTGCGTGGTGAAGATGGAGCATAGCCAGACTATATGATTTTGTAGGGATAACTTTCTTTGGCCATGTTGTGTTTGAAAAGACATGATTGCTTTATAAGTACTCCCTCTGTCCGAAAATATTTGTTATCAAAATGCACAAAAAGGGATGTATCTAAAACTAAAATATATCTAGATACATCCCCTTTTATTAATTTTGATGACAAGTATTTCCGGATGGAGGGAGTATGCTTGAAGTATTATTGTCTTAATGTCAAATGATAGACTATTGCTTTGAATCACTCGTGTCTTAATATTCATGCCATGATTATATTACATGATCAAGATTATGCTAGGTAGCATTCCACATCAAAAAATTATCTTTTTTATCATTTACCTACTCGAGGACGAGCGGGAATTAAGCTTGGGGATGCTAATATATCTCTGTCGTATCTATAATTTTTTATTGTTCCATGCCAATATTCTACAATTTTTACATACTTTTGGTAAATTTTTATACTATTTTTGGGACTAACATATTGATCCAGTGCCCAGTGCCAGTTCCTGTTTGTTGCATGTTTTTTGTTTCACAAAAAATACATATCAAAGGGACTCCAAACGCGATAAAAACTTCCTGAGATTTTTTTTTGGAATATATGTGATTTTTGGGAAAAAGAATCAACGTGAGACGATGCCCGAGGAGTCCACGAGGCAGGGGACGCGCCCCTGGCCCTCGTGACTACTCTGTAAGGCAGTTGTTGCCCTTCTTTTGCTGCAAGAAAGCCAATATCAGGATAAAAATCGTGTCCAATGTACAGCCCAATCGGAGTTACGGATCTTCGATAATTTAAGAAACGGTGAAAGGGCAGAACCAGGGAGCATGGAAACAGAAGGAAACAGAGAGAGATCCAATCTCAGAGGGGCTCTCGCCCCTCCGCCGCCATGGACCACAGGGGAAACCCTTCTCCCATCTAGGGGGAAGGTCAAGGAGGAGGAGGAGGAAGAAGAAGAAGAAGAAGAAGGGGGGCTGTCTCCCCCCCTCTCCTGGTGGCGCCGGAACGCCGCTGGTGCCATCATTGTGATGGAGATCTACACCAACAACTTCACCGCCGTCGTCACCAACTCTCTCCCCCTCTATGCAGCCGTGTAACACCTCTTCTCCTCGCTGTAATCTCTACTTGAACATGGTGCTCAACGATATATATTATTTCCCTATTTTGTATGGCTATCCTATGATGTTTGAGTAGATCGGTTTTGTCCTTTGGTTTCATTGATGACTGTGATTGGTTTGAGTTGTATGTTTTAGTATTGGTGATGTCCTATGGTTCTCTCCGTGTTGTGCAAGCGTGAGGGATCCCCACTGTTGGGTTTGCAATATGTTCATGATTTGCTTATGGTGGGTGGTCTGTGTGACAGAAGCACAGACCCGAGTAAGTAGGTTGTTTGCATATGGGAATAAAGAGGACTTGATATTTTAATGCTATGGTTGGGTTTTACCTTAATGATCTTTAGTAGTTGCGGATGCTTGCTAGAGTTTCAATCATAAGTGCATATGATCCAAGAAGAGAAAGTATGTTAGCTAATGCCTCTCCCTCATATAAAATTGCAATAGTGATTATCGGACAAATAACTTTCTTGTGACAAAAAGCTCTCTACTAAAACTAACTTAGTTGTGTCTTTATCTAAACAACGACTACTTTTTGTTTACGTGCTCTTTATTACCTTGCAAACCTATCCTATCAAACCTACAAAGTACTTCTAGTTTCATACTTGTTCTAGGTAAAGCGAATGTTAAGCGTGCGTAGAGTTGTATCGGTGGTCGATAGAACTTGAGGAAATACTTGTTGATAGAGGCAAATGTGTCCCGATGTTTCGATGAGATGGTGGCTATCATTTTCTGTGGGACTCGACCTTGACGATCCGACTACGAGCGTGTGAGATGTCGGGCCTTAGCAATCGCTAAACCCACTTCCGAGGGTTATTGACCACGCCGGAGCACGATCAACCTGACCACGAGGGTCTGTTTCCGGCGAGCAAACGAAGAACAAGCAAGAAACAGGGATTGCAATCTAGATATTGCGAATATAAGAGGAAAGCTTTATTAATGAAGGTGGGGTTCTGTGACATCCTGGTCTGGTCGTTGAACACAAACGAAGTACGCGAAGTTGCAGCTATGGCAAACTTTTAATCTAAACAAAACCCAAAGTCTAAACGGTGCCCTAAGGGTTGTATATGTGGAGGAAGAAGGGGGAATTTCGTGGCCCTTGGTGGAGGGGTCCGAAACCAACCCTATCTCTTGTTTCCCCACACATACGGACTCTAAAAATAGCCTATACTTATGTATTTCGAAATTACATGGGCCTAGCCCAATAAAAAGGTGACGCATCACCTAGAATAGCCTCTGAATGAAATTTATGAAGTGGCATCTTGTATATTTCGTCCGAGGCTTCATGCACTCGTTATGGTGGCTTCAAAGCCTTGAAATCATTACTTGTAACTCCGTTCTTGTTCCTCTTGCGCATGCCATCATCTCCATGCTTGTTCTTGCTCCAATGTTCATCCTTCTCCAAGCTAGGCCCTTCATTTGTAAGCAAAACAAATGTATCCAATTTAGGCATCATCATATTCTCATGAACATTAGAATCATTACCAAGAAATGAAAGTACCTGGTAATTTAGTTGGCGTGCGCGAGCTCTAGTAATTGGTCCAGTATGTATAGCAGCAGGGGCTGTGGGTGTAATAATGTTATTGATGTCCTCATCATCCTCCCCTTCTTGAAATGAAGTCGTACTCGACGGAAGTTCATCTTCCTCATCCAAATAAGGCTTCAAATCTGCAATGTTAAACGTGGGACTGACCCCAAAATCTGTAGGCAGCTCAAGTTTATATGCATTATCATTTAATTTTTCTAACACCTTAAAGGGACCATCAGCATGTGGCATTAGCTTTGATTTGCGCAAATCAGGAAATCTATCCTTACGCAAATGTAACCAAACAAGATCTCCAGGTGCAAACACAACATGTTTTCTACCCTTATCTCCAGAAAGTTTATATTTAGCATTCATATGCTCAATGTTTTCCTTAGTTAACTCATGCATTTTTAAAATCAATTCAGCATGTTGTTTAGCATCAAAATTAACCTTCTCCAAAGATGGAAGAGGCAACAAATCAATAGGTGCATGAGGTAGGAAACCATACACAACTTCAAAAGGGCACATCTTAGTAGTAGAATGCAATGAACGATTATACGCAAATTCAATACGAGGCAAGCATTCCTCCCACATTTTCTTATTATTCTTCAAAACAGCCCTAAGCATAGTAGACAATGTTCTATTGGCTACTTCAGTTTGTCCATCAGTTTGGGGGTGACAAGTAGTACTAAAAAGCAGTTTAGTCCCCAACTTAGCCCATAAACATCTCCAAAAGTGGCTAAGAAATTTAGTATCGCGATTTGAAACAATAGTATTTGGCACACCATGCAAGCGAATAATTTCACGAAAGAACAAATCAGCAACATTAATAGCATCATCACTTTTATGACATGGTATAAAGTGTGCCATTTTCGAGAATCTATCCACGACCACAAATATGCTATCCCTCCCCTTCTTTGTTCGAGGTAAACCTAAAACAAAGTCCATAGATATATCCTCCCAAGGAACACTAGGTACAAGCAAAGGCATATATAAACCATGAGGATTGAGTCGTGACTTAGCTTTTTGACATGTAGTGCAGCAAGCAATAAAACGCTCAACATCCCGTCTCATCTTTGGCCAAAAGAAATGTGTAGCAAGTACGTCCTTCGTCTTCTTCACGCCAAAGTGTCCCATTAATCCTCCTCCATGCGCCTCCTGCAACAACAAAAGATGAACGGAGCTAGCTGGAATGCATAGCTTGTTAGCACGGAACACAAATCCATCATTAACGACAAACTTGTTCCACATTCTTCCTTCTTTACAATTCTGCATTACATCTTTAAAATCAGCATCATGCACATATTGATCTTTGATGGTCCCCAAACCAAATATTTTGAAGTCAAGTTGTGAAAGCATAGTATAGCGACGAGACAATGCATCAGCAATAAAATTTTCTTTTCCCTTCTTGTGTTTAATGACATAAGGGAAAGTCTCAATGAATTCAACCCATTTAGCATGTCTACGATTCAGTTTAGCTTGACTTTTAATATGTTTCAAAGATTCATGATCAGTGTATAACAAATTCTTTGGGCCATAAATAATGTTTAATAATTCTTTATCATAAGTTTAATAATTTAGACTAGGCCCACTCAATTTTCCAGAAAAGTATGCAATAGGTTTGCCATCTTGTAATAACACACCTCCTAATCCAATTCCACTAGCATCACATTCAAGCTCAAATGTCTTATTAAAATCAGGAAGTTGGAGTAAAGGAGCATGTGTCAACTTATCTTTCAATACCATGAAGGCTTCTTCCTGTGCGGTTCCCCAAAGAAAAGGCACATCTTTCTTTGTAAGCTCATTGAGAGGTGCAGCAATGGTGCTGAAATCTCTCACAAAATGCCTATAGAATCCAGCGAGGCCAAGAAAACTCCTCACTTGTGTGACCGTTTTGGGCTGCGGCCAACTCAATAGCTGTAAAATCTCACCGAGCAGCCTGGAAATCTGATACCACTTGATAGAGGGAAAGGTGTCCCGTTGTTTTGATGAGATGGTGGCTATCATTTTCTGTGGGAGTCGACCTTGACGATACGACTACGAGCATGCGAGACGTCGCGCCTTAGCAATCGCTAAACCCACTTCCGAGGGTTATTGACCACGCCGGAGCATGATCAACCTGACCACGAGGGTCTGTTTCCTGCGAGCAAACGAAGAACAAGCAAGGAACTGAGATTGCAATCTGGATATTGCGAATATAAGAGGAAAGCTTTATTAATGAAGGTGGGGTTCTGTGATGTCTTGGTCTGGTTGTTGAACACAAATGAAGTACGCGAAGTTGCAGCTATGGAGAACTTTTAATCTAAACAAAACCCAAAGTCTAAACGGTGCCCTAAGGGCTGTATATATGGAGGAAGAAGGGTGAATTTCGTGGCCCTTGGTGGAGGGGCTCGAAACCAACCCTATCTCTTGTTTCCCCACACATACGGACTCTAAAAATAGCATATACTTATGATGCGGAGCATCCCAAGTTCATCCCCATGTACACTCCCACTACTCTCCAAACCCCAAGAGGACATATGACGAGACCTCGAATGTACACCATTGGACACAAGGTGAACTCGCTCCTCTCCGAACCTTCACTTTCTACATGTGAGACCTGGCTAGTACCTCCAACGTGTGTGCTATACATGATCAGGTACTTAGAAGAAAGCCACGGAGCCATCACATCCAATGGACGAGCTAGCGAGGACGCCAAGTACAAGGATGAAGGAGCACGACGAGAAGAACCGGAGAAAGGCTAAACGTTCCGGACATCCGGCCCTGGCCTGGACATCCGCCCCCTGAAGATGTCAACAATAGCAGCAGGCCAGCAACCGAAGTGCTACAAGGCCCGGACATTCGACCAGGCCCCAGACATCCGGCCCCTCCCGCAAGCCCGGACATCCGGCCCCAGCCCGGACATCCGGCGCCTCGTCATAGAACGTCCAGAAGCTGGATCTCGCCAGCCCGAACATCCGGCCCCAACGCCCGGACATCCGGCGTCTCGGGAAAGCCCGGACATCCGGCCTGCGCCCGAACATCCGGCCCCTCCTGCCTGCGTACAGTGTATCCGGGCTGAAAGCCCTTGTACCCCTTCGCCCCTTAGACTATATATATTCCCTCTCCACCTATGTTTTAGGGTTAGCAAAGGAATTAACTCATTTGAGATAGAGCTTTGCTCATCCATACGGATCTCCTCCTCGTGAGAGACCGCGGCCTCTTCGGAGAAGATCCACCATGGATTCAAGACCCCTTTACGGGAAGATCCCTCGTGGATTCAAGACCTCCTCTCAGAGATGAGCTACCACCACTTGTATCGTCCGTTGTTGGATTTGGACCGTGTATCTCTTTGTGTTTCTTGGATCTAGCACATGTGTGATCATATTCGTGTTGGTTGAGTGTTTTCTCCTATGTTCACCCATGATTTCCCTCGTTTCCTTCCGCTCGTTCTTCGTGTTCCTCGTAGGAATCCTCTCCAAACGTGAAAGATCGGCCCCTAGGGTTCCGCCCTTGATGAGGACATCAATACCATTGTTACACCCACAGCCCCTCCTATACATACTGGACCAATTACTAGAGCTCGCGCACGCCAACTAAATTACCAGGTACGTCCGTTTCTTGGTAATGATGCTAATGTTCATGAGAATATGATGCTGCCTAAATTGGATACATTTGTTTTGCTTACAAATGAAGGGCCTAGCTTGGAGAAGGATGAACATTGGAGCAAGAACAAGCATGGAGATGATGGCATGCGCAAGGGGAACAAGAATGGAGTTACAAGTGATGATTTCAGGGCTTTGAAGCCACCATAACGAGTGCATGAAGACTTGGACAAAATATACAAGATGTCACTTCATAAATTTCGTCCAGAGGCTATTCTAGGTGTTGTGTCACCTTTTTATTGGGCCAGGCCCATGTAATTTCGAAATACATAAGTATAGGCTCCTGGAGCGCATTTTCGCGTAGGTTCTGGACATCAGGTCCCGGACATCCGGCCAAACCCCCGGATGTCCGCCCGCTGTCATTTCAGTTTTTCCCATTTCACCGTTTTGACCATAACTAATCCATCCGGAGTCCGAATTTGATGTTCTTTAGCTCGTTTTGAAGCTATTGACATCCCCCATCCCACAAAAATAACACCAACATCATTTGACTCCATCAAGTTTTTGAAAATTTGGCAAGTTTGCGTAGGCCCTCCACCATATCCTCCGCTTTACCACCACCGACTTCTGCAACCTAACCCATTTTGTTCACCATAGAATTAGTGGTTGCTTGAGTAGTGATTCGAGTATCCTAAGGTGTTTCGGCTACTTAGGGACGGTTTCATCTTCATCAATCACCACCACCATTTCCGCATAACCTTGCCCACCATACATTTCGCCAACCCCAAATTAACCCAATTTTGTTTGAGCTTGTTTGAGTTGTGGTTTGTGTCTCCTAAGGTGTTTCGGCTACTTAGGGACGACAACTTCAACTTCGACACGTGTATAGCCCATCATTCCACTTCCGCATTGCCCAGTGGAAACCACCACCGCTTTCCGCTACCACCATTTTGACATTTGACGTTTGAGGTTTTGAGTTCGCGGTTTTTCCATTTCCTAAGGTGTTTCGGCTACTTAGGGACGAGTCTCCATCATCTTGGGTTCTACATCAAGAACACCGCCACTCATCATCGCCTCAAGGTCGTCATCGACTTTGACCACTTCACCATCATCCGTCCGTGGCATACATACAAGAAACCCTCGACGGTAACCACCATATCATCTTGGTATCATGGTATCCCTCCATTGTATATTTCCCTTGCCATTGCATTGTAAACCCCTAGCCCATTCTGCGTTACTTGCCTATCGAGACTAGCCATTTGAGTATTGTCGGCAACGTTACTTGTGCACATTAGTGATCATACTTCCCATAGCATACATACCATATCATCGTGGTGCATATATTGCTATCATATCTTGTGTCACAAGTTTGTTCCCGCATATACACAATTGCTATCTTGGTTTGCGCATTGTGCAAAAGTGGCCATACAAAAAAAAGAGAATAAACTTTTAAGCAAAAGAGAAAGAGCAAAGAGCTTGTAAGCAAGTGTCATAGCATCATACCACATTGCATATAAGATTCTCATATCCGATCATCTTGCATCATCTTGAGAGAAACACTAGGAACCATACATACATAGCATACTTGGGATAAAAGTCCATATATTTTGCATCTTATAGGTTGTGCACAAGTGTCGTATCCGCCTATTGAGCAATCGTGCTAGCGTCTCTCTTGAGTTGTGCAACACGAGCGTTTTCCGTGGATTCCACATTTTGTGCTCATTCCTTGGTTACACGACCCCATTTATCTATCCGTGTGTGCGTTTCCGTGTGCCATCCATATTGCTACTGGTCTACTTGTTTCGCTTGCAAATTTGTGAATCATTTCAACATTATTGACTCTTGCTAACATTTTGCATTAAATTTTTGTGCCACTATCCTCACCGAGCTCCACGATAAGCCTTACTTGTGTAGGTGTGAGAACTGACAAGAATTGGTACCAATTGTGCTATTTCCTTGTTACACATTTGAGTGATCATTGATCCATCTTCAACATTGGTCAAGGTACATTTGGTATAGTTCTTCTCTTTCTCCCACTCATATTTGCTCGAGTCTTGTGATGGATAGGCAAGACATTTCCTCTCCGGTCTACGACAACAACGACGGCGTGAACAACTACATCTCCAAAGCGTCCATCTTCGATCTACAACGACAAATGCAAGGCGCACAATCACGATTGCGAGAGCGCATCGAGAACATCTCCATTGACATTTTCCACTCCGAAGCACGGAAAAGGGACTACATCGACAAGAAGCTTTCTGCACATAAAGAGGAGCAAGATTCAAGGATGGAGGAGATTCGGGCCTTGATCAAGTCTTCTTCCCCTTCGTCATCTTCAAGGCAGCGGCATTCAAGCCACAAGTCTTCGGAGCGCGAAAAAGATGCAAGTGCAAATCATCCTCGTCCACATCTGCATGGCGACCACCATCACGTTCGTGATCCACATCATCATGAAGGGCAAGTCACCTCCAAGGAACATGTGCACGACGATGAAAAATGACATCTACTATGAGCTCAAGCACGCCAACGACATGAAGATGCTCCACAAGCGCAAATGCACAAGTCCCAACAAGCCCTACTCCATGCCAAGTCGAAGCTTCATGAGAAAAAGAGAAGACCATGAGAAGACCACCACCAAGGCGGCGCTACGGCACCAACAACCACTTTGGCATCTTCGCCAAGTGCTATCAAGGCATCTTCGCTTTTGGACGTACGACATCTTCGCCTACTTCCCATGTGTACGCCTACATCGACTTCATCAAGTCCATGGCGACTACCTACGAGCGAGGGAGACACTTCCATCTTCGGAAGCCCCTCAAGGAAGATGGCCGAGCAAGGGAAATTCCCTTCGGTCATGGAGACGAGCCACGAGGTGCCACATCATATGGCCCTCCCACACCAAGACGGTGATAAGACGGTCGAGCAAGGGCCATCCCCTTCGACCACAGCGACGAGCGCGAACCTCTTCAACAACATGAAGATGTCGCTCATATTGGACTCATACTCAGAGTCAAGCTACGCGACCGCACATGGAGACATTTGCACCAACATCTCTCTGACACCCACATATGTCGAGATGCCCCATTTGCCATGTGAGGAGAGCCACCACCCCATGAGTGAGATGAGTGACTCCACCATACGTGACATTGAGAGCATTTCCTATGAGAGGATGAGTGTGACCACCACTAGCCCCACATATGAGAGCGTGCCACACATACTATGTGAGGTTGAGCGCCATTTGAGTGACTCCACCAACCATATGAGTGAGTGAATCCTTGAGGGAGTGAGTGAGCGACAACACTTAGCGAGTGAGGTAGTTGACACGGCATGTGAGGCTACTATTATTTCTAACGACTTAACCTCTACTCCTAGTGTGTTTTCTTCTTTGGTGCTAGGTCTCCTACATGACGACATGCCTACCCTCGATGAGTCCATCCCTCCAATGGGAAAACCGACGGCCATGGTGGACGATGATGCACCCCCCCCCACATGGTTCCATCAAGATGAAGATGACAACGAGTGGATCTTCGACACCTCACCTACAACACATGAGCGATGCTCCAAAGGTAACATAGGTGATGGTGCTTCTCTTGTCCCACTAGTGAACTCTTTTGACATCAATTGCTTGTATGATGTTAACCCACCTATTCCCATGCTTCATGCTAGTGCGACTCCCTCATATCATGACTTACCTATTTATGATGAATATGATGATGAGCATGTTGAGTTGCCTAGTTGAGATGCTATGCTCCATAGGATATCATGTGAATTTTTTTTGGTCACATCATGTTTGACAACCCTTTGAACTTTTCATATGCTATGAGTGATATCTCCCATATTGCATCATTACAATCTCAACATAGTAACTATGCATGCCCCAGTAAAATCAATCCCATTTGCACTTATGGCATAGATGACGAGATGATGGTCATTGGCTTTTGTTTTTCATGTGATGATATTGCCATGCTTCCTTTACATGATTTGCATAATTCATCTACTATGCCATGCTATGATCACATTGTTCCAAATATACATTGGTTTGGATGTTGTCAATATTCTCCACCTGATGTTTCTAATCTTGCTCATGAGGAGACCCCCATAGTTTCCTCATACATATTAGGAGATCTTGATGCATCTCATACTTTGCATGATTCCCATGATAGTGTACACCATATGCATTCCATGAATAACAATGCTCTAAATATTTCTCGTGATGCATTACACAATTTGAGTCTCCATTATGCCATGCATAACAACAAACCTTTCATGATGGATGACATGTTTCTATATCACGCGTCTCATTTATTTGAGCATTGGATATTTTGTGCTAACTGACACATGCACGTGCCCATCATGATGGATGATGTGTACATATACCACGCACACACAATTTTCCTTTGTCTTTGTTTTGTGTAGGTACTCATGTATACTCGTCAACCTCTGAATCCCAAGAGTTGACGAAACGAGCTCTTGAGAGCAAGGATGCTTTGGGATCACGTAAATTGTCCTTACCACTGTTCTCTTCGCGCAACGACTACGCGCATCTCTTTTACTTGTCTCTCACACGGTTATGGGCTATTTACCACTTGTCACCTTATGCCCATACTATCGTGTTCACTTTGCATGTTATGCCTCTTTACATGATGTTGCCATGCAATTGTGACCCTTGCTTGCGTCTACCCTTGATTGACCATTATGCTATTTCTATGTGTATTTGCATGCTTGGTGGAGATACTTCTTGCTATTGCCATGTTTACCATGTGCTTGATACTATTGTTGATTGTTGTGTTGGGAGAGTCATGATGCCCCATTGCTACTTACATATGGCCTCTCGCCAATACATTGATGATATTTTTCTCATATCTTGCTTTCATGCTTGTGATATGTCATGTCCATGATTCATGCCCAATATTTGCACACATGACATGCTTGCCATGATCCCCTGTAGTATGTTGCATCTTCGCACTACTAGCTTGCTTGACTTGATCACTATGATTGTTTGCTTGGTTGCATCACCCATATTCCACTACTACTCGCTTTCTTGGGTTGATGACATATATGCTCATGCCTCTCACATGATATATCTTGCTCATTATCACTTGCCTCCAATAGTTAAATTTATGCTTACTGATTTTGGAGACTTGGACACCTTACTTGTGATGCATGCTTGTTTACTTGATCCTCTTGTATTTGGTTGTTCTTACATCATATGCCTCCATACTATGAAATGCTCCCTTGTCCTTTCTTATGATGAGCATGATGCATACACTTGTTGGGTATATTACCACTCGAATGATAGGTTTTGTATTTCCCCTAACCTCATTTGTTTTTCGGAGTGTTTGTCATGTTCTTTCATTTTGGAGGATTCTCAAGGCGGTGCCGTTATGCGACAACTTGGTCATGCGAAGGCATACACGATGTGCAACACCAACATTTTGAGAATCTCCTAAAGGTGAAGTCCTCCCCGTTTAGCCATCCTCAATTGCGCATATTGGATGGGTCACTCTTTTATTGTTGTTTCCTTCTTGTTGTCTACATGATACATCTCGCGGACGGAGGAGCGACATTGGAGATTGGCTCTATGGACCTTCACATTGAGGAGCGCTTGGACTTACTGGATGCACCTTCAGATTTCCACTCATGCCACGACATCGAGCATTGGTACATCAACACTCCTTTGGCACATTGCACGCACACCTACATATTTGTTGATTGTGCTCCCACATGTCATGCTCGATGGACATATCATACTCACGCAAGTTTGCACCCCATGCATGGATTGACTCACATTATGATTGCCTTGTTGCATCTTATATTCCAATGTCATCCATGATATATGAGTTTGTGCACTTCCTTAGCAAATTTGTTGTGATCTTCCTTGATGTCATATTCATACATCATGATCATATTATCCACCATCAATTGCATGATAGCGTACACCCACTGAGCACCAATTACCATGTTCATGCCCTTGATAAACCATCCCATTTTGACATCATTTTGCACAATGGTAGAATTTGTCGCTTTATGCACCATGCTAATTACCCCATGAATGCTGCGCATATCATTCTAGATCATCTTGATAAGCATCATGTGTCTTGCCACGCACTATCTTGCCGCACAGACTCATTCTTACATGATGGACACTTTGTGTGCGCTAACCATTGTATTTCCAAGTGTACTTTGTGTTTGCTCACTTTGCATCTACCACATATCGAGATGCCTTGGAGTACTCGGATTGCGCAATGCCTTCATCTACGTCCAACTACAAGTCAATCCACGACAACCGTTTACATGGTGATGAGGATCATGATCCGAGGTCGAATCTTTCCCAAGGGGGGGCGGGGGCGATGATGCGGAGCATCCCACGTTCAACCCCATGTACACTCCGACTACTCTCCAAACCCCAAGAGGACATATGACGAGACCTCGAAGGTACACCATTGGACACAAGGTGAACTCGCTCCTCTCCGAACCTTCACTTTCTACATGTGAGACAGGCTACTACCTCCAACGTGTGTCCTATGCATGATCAAGTACTTAGAGGAAAGCCACGGAGCCATCACATCCAACGGACGAGCTAGTGAGGACGCGAAGTACAAGGATGAAGGAGCACGACGAGAAGAACCGGAGAAAGGCTACAGGACCCGGACATCTGGCCCAGGCCTGGACATCCGGCCCCTGAAGATGTCAACAACAACAGCAGCCCAGCGACCGAAGTGCTGCAGGGCCCGGACATCCGGCCAGGCCCCGGACATCCGGCCCCTCCCCCCAGCCCGGACATCCGGCGCCTCGTCACAGAACGTCCAGAAGCTGGATCTCGCTAGCCCGGACATCTGGCCCCAACGCCCGGACATCCGGCGTCTCGGGAAAGCCCGGACATCCGGCCCGTCGCCCGGACATCCCGCCCCTCCTGTCTGCGTGCAGTGTATCCGGGCCAAAAGCCCTTGTACCCCATCGCCCCTTAGACTATATATACTCCCCCTCCACCTACGTTTTAGGGTTAGCAAAGGATTAGCTTATTCGAGATAGAGCTTTGCTCATCCATACAGATCTCCTCCTCGTGAGAGACTGTGGCCTCTTCGGAGAAGATCCACCATGGATTCAAGACCCCTTTACGGGAAGATCCCTCGTGGATTCAACACCTCCTCTCGGAGATGAGCTACCGCCACTTGTATCGTCCGTTGTTGGATTTGGACCGTGTATCTCTTTGTATTTCTTGGATCTAGCACATGTGTGATCATATTCGTGTTGGTTGAGTGTTTTCTCCTACGTTCACCCTTGATTTCCCTCATTTCCTTCGGCGCGTTCTTCGTGTTCCTCGTAGGAATCCTCTCCAAATGTGAAAGATCGGCCCCTAGGGTTCCGCCCTACATCAACTTATGTATTTCGAAATTACATGGGTCTGGCCCAATAAAAAGGTGACGCAGCACCTAGAATAGCCTCTAGATAAAATTTATGAAGTGGCATCTTGTATATTTCGTCCAAGGCTTCATGCACTCGTTATGGTGGCTTCAAAGCCCTGAAATCATCACTTGTAACTCCATTCTTGTTCCCCTTGCGCATGCCATCATCTCCATGCTTGTTCTTACTCCAATGTCCATCCTTCTCCTAGCTAGGCCCTTCATTTGTAAGCAAAACAAATGTATCCAATTTAGGCAGCATCATATTCTCATGAACATTAGAATCATTACCAAGAAACGAAAGTACCTGGTAATTTAGTTGGCATGCGCGAGCTCTAGTAATTGGTCCATTATGTATAGAAGCAGGGGATGTGGGTGTAACAATGGTATTGATACCCTCATCACTTGTTCTACCTTTAGCTCCTTGTTGGGTTTGACACTCTTATTTATCGAAAGAGGCTACAACTGATCCCCTATACTTGTGGGTTATCAGCCTGCGATGGCGTTCCCTCGGGATAAGGAGTGGCATCTCTCCGGAGAGTCAGACCACGCGTAGGTGTCGTCACACGGGTTTTATGGCATGTCCACACTCATACCTCAAGTCGATCTCTTCTGAGAGACATATGAATGCCACCAAGTTTTGCTCGGTGGTCAATAACATCCAATCATTTGAAGAACCTTTTAGTCCTCACCACTCGGTCCCACCGCGCGTCGCCATTGGTTGGACACATCCTCACCACTCGGCGGCCCCACGCGTCGCCACTCGATGAGACACATGTACATCAATCGGCCACCCCGTGCGTCGCCATTGGTTGGACACATCCTAACCACTTGGCCGGCCCTCGCGTCGCCACTCGATGAGACACATCTACATCAATCGGCTGCCCCGCGCATCGCCATTGGTTGAACACATCTTCACCACTCGACCACTCGCGCGCCTTCAGATAGCTAAATCATTCTACATGCACTACATTCTGTTATTTTCACGTTCCCGAGTATCCCATAATTCACACATCATGTTCACTCGTTGGCCACGCCACCGAGTGTGCCTCTACACTCGGTTGTTTATGTTCACATACTTGCTTAGTACTGTTATTTGACTCCCGAGTCCAACTTCCATTTTAACGCATACGTCCATGTGTTCTTCATTTTGAGTTTGCATCGGTCCTCAGGGGCTGCAACTCAGTCGGAACACGACACTTCCGTTTCATTTGAGTCCAGTACTCCAACACGTTAGTTAGATCCTTCACTTCCTCAAGTTCGATCGGATCCTTCCCTCTTTTAGACTCTTCTTGGTTCTGAACCAGCAAGCCCCTTGCACTCCCAGTGGGTGTCTACGGGTGTTATTTACACAAATCATTTCAGTACACATCAAATTTCCTCGAGAAATTATTACGTTGGCTTGTGCTATTTTTCATACACAAGTTATGCGATCACTCGACGCCCATGTACACCAACTTCATCGCTACTTGGACACGGTCACTGTACCTCTCCTAGCGCACCGCAACACCAACCTTGTGACTCTGTTGACTTCGAACACATACGGTCGCCCCGCGCGTCGCCATTTGTTGAACACGTCCTCACAACTCGGCCGCCCCGCGCGTTGCCACTTGGCTGGACACATAATCCTTCACTCGGCCACCCCGCACATCATCACTCGGCCGCCCCGCGTGTCACCACTTCGCTAGACACGTAGTCCTTCACTCGGCCACCTCGCACATCATCACTCGCCCGCCCCGCGCGTCCCCACTCGGTTGTGCATGTCTTCACCACTCGGTCGCCCAGCGCGTCGCTACTCGGTTGGGCACGTCTTGACCACTCGA
>NC_041381.1:272438050-272473770 GCF_002162155.2 Triticum dicoccoides | reverse complement strand
TCTTCACCACTGGGTCGCCTGTGCGTCGCCACTCGATTGTGCACGTCTTCACCACTCGGCCGCCCCGCGTGTCGTCCCTTGGTTGTGCATGTCTTCACCACTCGGCCGCCCCGCTCGTCGCCTCTTGGTTGTGCACATCTTCACCCCTCGACCGCCCCCGCGTGTCGCCACTCGGTTTTGCACGTCTTCACCACTTGGCCGCCCCGCGCGTCACCAGTCGGTTGTGCACGTATTCACCACTCGGCCGCCCTACGCGACGTCACTCCGCCGCCCCGCGTGTCGTCACTCGGTTGTACACATCCTTGATAATCCCCAAGTGCAGGGAATCATCGTAGCAATTCCCAAAGGTGGAAGTGATAAGTATGGTGTGTCGAACCCACAAGGAGCTAAAGGTAAGATCAATATTCTCTCAAGTCATATCTGCCACTGATACGACTCTACGTACACCGAACGTTTGCTTCCAACTCGAAAAGAGAAATAAAACTACGTTGTGGGTATGAAGAGGATAACTTTGTATGATATCGGAGAGCTAAAATATAAAAGTAGGTGTTGTTATCATAAAGTTAGAATATATTACTAAATATTATAAATAGCGAGTGTGGAATAATGATGGCTCGGTGTGCGGAATTATCCTAGGCAATGTTTAACAAGACCGGTAATCACTATTGCAATTTCATATGAGGGAGATGCATAAGCTAGCATACTTTCTCTTCTTGGATCATATGCACTTATGATTGGAACTCTAGCAAGCATCCGCAACTACTAAAGATCATTAAGGTAAAACCCAACCATAGCATTAACATATCAAATCCCCTTTATCCCATACGCAACAACCCCCTTACTCAGGTTTATGCTTTTGTCACTCAAGCAACCCACTATAAGCGAATCATGAACGTATTGCAACACCCTACAGCGGGAATCCCTCACGCTTGTGCGACACGGAGGGCACAATAGGACAACACCAAAATAAAACATACGACTCATACCAATCTAGATCATCAATCAACCGAAAGATAAAAGATATCTACTCAAAACATCATAGGATGGCAACACATCATTGGATCATAATATGTGGCATAAAGCACCATGTTCAAGTAGGGATTACAGCAGGGTGCGGGAGAGTGGACCGCGTAAAAGAGATGAGGATGGTGATGTTGATGAAGACGACCACCGTGGCGATGATTCCCCTCCCGATGGCACTCCGGTGCCACCGAGAGAGAGGAGAGGTTCTCCCCCTTGTGCTTCCTCCTCCATGGCCCCCCTGGATGGGGGGAGGTTCCCCCTCTGGTCCTTGGCCTTCATGGCGATGATGGTCCCTCCAGGATCCTTCCCCATGGCCTCCGGTGATGATGGACCCCTCAGGCAGGGTGCCAGAGAGGGCCTAGATTGATTTCTCATGGCTACAGAGGCTTACAGCGGCGGAACTTCTAATCTAGGTTATTTTTTCGAGGTTTGGGCAATTATAGGAGAGGTTGGCATTGAGAACAAGTCAGGGGCCCCACGGAGAGTCCACGAGGCACAGGGGCACGCTCCAGGGTGTGGGCGCGCCCTCCACCCTCATGGGGCCCATGGGACTCCCCTCCAGTAACTCTTTGTTCCAGTATTTTTTATATTTTCCAGAAAAAATCTCCGTTGATTTTCAGCGCATTTCGAGAACTTTTATTTCTGCACAAAAACAATACCACGGTAGTTCTGCTGAAAACAGCGCGAGTCCGGGTTAGTTCTAACCAAATCATACCAAAATCATATAAAACTATTGTAAACTTGGCATGAATACTTCATAAATTATTGATACATTGGAGACGTATCAGCATCCCCAAGCTTAATTCCTGCTCGTCCTCGAGTAGGTAAATGATAAAAGAAATAATTTATGAAGTGTGAATGCTAGCAAGTGCATAAGTTTGATCAATAATAGTTCCAATCACTTTTTCTAGCATCATTATATATCATAATAGTAGCTCAACTCATAAAACTTCTCATGATCAAGTAACAAGCTATTCACATGTTAAAGTCTAGATCATAACTTTCTTGAAAACTAACAAACCGTGCTCTTAGTCATCAAACAATTGCAATTCATCTTATTTTCGGGAAGGGTCTATGTAAGAGCTTTGATTCAGCAAACTCCACATACTCAACTATCATTTAATCTTTCACAATTGCTAACACTCATGTGATATTTATGGGTTCAAAGTTTTAATCGGACACAGAGAAGATAGGGGCTTATAGTTTCGCCTCCCAACCTTTTACCTCAAGGGTGATGTCAACAATAATACTTTATGAAAACCTACATCCAAGTGGATATACATATCCGGATCGCTCCAACACAAAGTGCTTGCCAAAGGAAAAAGTATAAAAAGGGTAAGGTGATGATCACCATGACTCTTGTATAAGGGTAGAAGATAAAAGTAAAACATAGGCACTTCGCAGAGGGAAGTAGAGGCTGTCATGTGCTTTTATGGTTGGATGCACAAAATCTTAATGCAAAGGAACGTCACTTTATATTGCCGCTTGTGATAAAGACCTTTTTTATGCAGTCCGTCGCTTTTATTTCTTCCCTATCACAAGTTCGTATAAAGCTTATTTTCTTTGCACTAATAGATCATACATATTTAAGGAGCAATTTTTATTGCATGCACCGATGAAAACTTACTTGAAGAATCTTACTCAATCCATAGGTACATATGGTGGACTCTCATGGCAAAACTGGTTTAAGGGATGTTTGGAAGCACAAGTAGTATCTCTACTTGGTGCAAATAATTTGGCTAGCATGAGAGGGAAAGGCAAGTGATAGAGGCGGGGTGTCCCGATCTTTCGATGAGATGATAACTACCGATTTGGTGGAGACGACTTTGACGATCCGACTACAAACGTGCACAACGTTGCGCCTTAGCAATCGCTAAACCAACTCCGAGAGGTTATTGACCACGCCGGAGCACGATCAACCTGACCACGAAGGTCTATTCCTGCAAGCAATCGAAGAACGAGCAAGAATATGATAAAGCAATCTGGATATTGCAAATATATATGAAGTATTGATCTGGTCGTTGGACACAAACGAAGTACACGAAGTTGCAATGGCTAACTTTTAACTAAACAAATCCCAAGGAAAAAGCTACTAGATGGATCTACTTATATAGGAGCAAGGGGTGGCGGCCAAGGAGGTGGGAGGACGTCCCAAGGCAGCCTAAAACTAAATCTAGGTCGTACAAGGCCAATGGGCCAAAGTGGAGGTGATGTAACACCTTTGGACTTGTAGTTTGACTCGGATTCTGCTGCAGCATCAGATTGTTTCATCCACAACTCAACGCTCCGGACGAATTTGAAGGTGATTCCAATTGGGTTGGAAAGTGCACGAAATCTAGTTTCCAATGCAAAAAGAATCACCCAATTCGGAGTCCGTATGAAAAACTTGTGTGCGTTTTGAGTCAGGTATGTCTGTGCAGTCCGAATCTGAATCCAGAACGTGAGAGACTTGGACTCTATCTTCTCTTGGGCCAAAAGTGACGTGAGAGAACTTTTTGGACAGCAAATAAACATTTCTTTCTTCCTTATCTTCATATGTGGATTGTACAAATGTCCCATACACCTGCAATTAGACAAAACACAAAAGTGTGTGAAGTATTTTTGTTCTGGATAACATAAATAGATTATTGAATAGTTTGCACTAGAAATCACCTGACAAATATGCATATATGCAATATTTTTGGTCATATCCAAGGTAGTCATGTCCTCATCATCCTCCCCTTCTTGAAAATAAAGCCGTCCTCGGCGTTGCTTAATCTGAAATGTGGCTAACAAAAGAGACAAGGTGTACATGTTGTATATGTATATGTCGTCCATTTTTACTTCCCTTGATTTTTGCATATATGACACATGAATAGATGAGTAACTTGCATAGTTCATAAAATCTAAAGCCAAAAAATTAGCACAAGAAGTAGAAGGCATGAAAATATTGCAACTCAGTTTGCACATATAAGTGAAGCTCTTATTCATTTCAAAAGATTGACAATGTTCATCATTAAACCATCCCAACATTGGTGAATAAACCTTACTTGCATCAAATTTACATGCTACAACATGCTTAAATAAGCAAACATGCAATAAGTCATTCAACACAGAATCATCACCAAGATTAGAGGTCATATCAAAATGATTAAACATTGGTTCTTTTGCATCAATAGTTAATTCAATGGGTGCACTCAAAATTGTTGGTATTTCAGTTGTTTGATCACATGGCAAAGTCGTCCTCTAAAATAGGTGGTGTGATCAAAGTAGTGGGTAGCTCATCAGATGGTGCATTCAAATTGACAAGGCGTTCATCATTCTCATGTAGAGATGGAAGATCAGTACCTTTGTCATTACCTCTTATGATCAACTCAGATGATGTAGCCACTCTCGGGGGCGATGTGTCACATGGTGGAGGTGATGTAGTCCTGACAACAACGGATGTGGTTGTCATAGTATGCCTAGTAGTTGAAGGAACAATCATATCAACTCTTGGAATGTGCACCGTGCGCTTGTTCTCCTCGTGGCCAACACGTCGTTTTATTTCCTGTTCAGCTTTGCAAGCAAGATGAAACAAATGGTCCATAGGATAACACTCTTCATGAATTAGTATCTCTTGAATATCACGGTTTAATCCTCCCCAAAATCTATCCATAAAATCATCTTCACTTTCTTCTAAAGAGGAATGCAACAAGGTAGTTCGTAAATCATCATAATATTTTGTTACAGTTTCACTACCTTGTTTTAAGTGTTGCAACTTCTTAATCATGTCACGAGTATAATAAGCAGGGACAAAAGTATGTCGCATGGCAAGTTTCGAATCATCCCAAGTAGTAGGTATATAATCAGGGTGTAACCGACAATATTCACTCCACCAAACCAAAGCATAACCAGTGAAAGAACCAACCGCAACCTTAACCTTTTTATGTTCATCGAAATTATGGGAAGCAAATATATTTTTCATGTCGAAGTCCCATTCAATATATAAAGCAGGTTTAAAACGGCCATTAAATGGTGGTATAGATACATTAACCTGATCATGTGCATTTGGATGTTTGTGCACCTCTCGTGACGGTTGTGGTATTTGCAAAGGTGGTGGCACGTCTCCCGCGATCGACAAAGCCCATGAATTGACTCTGGATCCTGTCATGATTAGTAGAACAAGAAACAAAATCCAAAAATAATGTTCCTATAACTACTAGGATGTGGTGGTAAAACGCTCACAGTAAAGCAAATATCAATGTCTTACAAGTTCTTACCATGCAGCAGGCGGTGATCGGCAACCTGCGGTGTCAAGTAACTCCGAATATTGAGTAAAGCGATTGCCAGGGGAGCGTACGTATACACGGTGTAGAAATATGTGGAGCTGGGTTGGCTATATATGGTAGCAAAAGATTAGCAATAATCAATTCAGAGATGCAATGTTGAATAAACGCTCAACGACGGTACTGTGCTGGTCCTAGGCTAGACCAAACTAGAGACGCGAGCCTAGAACACTAATGAGGTCACGTCGTAGCACAACTAGCATCAATAAAGGATATGAAGTAGCTCTGGACAGCAAGATATAAGTGAAGATCACAATAGCAGTAGACCTATTTAGAAGCTGATGTTGAGGTGCCAAATACTGAACTAGCTTCTACAACTATTTAGATGCGGCTCGTTGCTAGCTTTCATATGAGTACTCGCGGAGCCAAAACAGACTTCATATGAAGAAGTTATGCCTGTTTTACTGAACAGGGCACAAAACAGATTCCAATCCGAATTCAACTACGAGATTGAGTCTAGATAGATCCAAATTTTGTTTTTTTTTCTCCTCTCTTTTTTTTTCTCACACTTTTTTTTCTTTTCCTTTCTTTTTTTTTCTCTGACTTTTTTTTTACTTTTTTTTCTCTCGTTTTTTTTTCTCTATCTTTTTTTTTCTCTCTCCCTCTTTCCAAAACAAACTAGATAAGATGCAGATTGGATCAAGCGAAGATGGGAACGATCTCAACTATGATTATGACAATGAACGGTGGGTAGCACGTGGAGGAAATTGATGGATGGGTGGTGGACAGCGGAAGGGATAATGATGCAGCGGCGACGTGACTAATGTGAACAGAACTCGAAACTCTGACCTAGACACTAAGACCAGCAACTCGACACGACGATGCAACCGATAATTCAACTATGCAAGCAATGAAAAGAAAATTGCAAAGGCTCAGACTGGCTTGGACAAAGGATGAATAGACCTAACTCTTTTTTGTGGATTTTTCTTGGACAATAGGTAAGAAAATAAATCTAATCTAGGAAAACTGGAAATTCTCACCGAGCAACCTGAAAACTGATACCACTTGATAGAGGCGGGGTGTCCCGATCTTTCGATGAGATGATAACTACCGATTTGGTGGAGACGACTTTGACGATCCGACTACAAACGTGCACAACGTTGCGCCTTAGCAATCGCTAAACCAACTCCGAGAGGTTATTGACCACGCCGGAGCACGATCAACCTGACCACGAAGGTCTATTCCTGCAAGCAATCGAAGAACGAGCAAGAATATGATAAAGCAATCTGGATATTGCAAATATATATGAAGTATTGATAATGGTGGGGATCCGTAAGCGGTCTTGGTCTGGTCGTTGGACACAAACGAAGTACACGAAGTTGCAATGGCTAACTTTTAACTAAATAAATCCCAAGGAAAAAGCTACTAGATGGATCTACTTATATGGGAGCAAGGGGTGGCGGCCAAGGAGGTGGGAGGACGTCCCAAGGCAGCCTAAAACTAAATCTAGGTCGTACAAGGCCAATGGGCCCAAGTGGAGGTGATGTAACACCTTTGGACTTGTAGTTTGACTCGGATTCTGCTGCAGCATCAAATTGTTTCATCCACAACTCAACGCTCCGGACGAATTTGAAGGTGATTCCAATTGGGTTGGAAAGTGCACGAAATCTAGTTTCCAATGCAAAAAGAATCACCCAATTCGGAGTCCGTATGAAAAACTTGTGTGCGTTTTGAGTCAGGTATGTCTGTGCAGTCCGAATCTGAATCCAGAACGTGAGAGACTTGGACTCTATCTTCTCTTGGGCCAAAAGTGACGTGAGAGAACTTTTTGGACAGCAAATAAACATCTCTTTCTTCCTTATCTTCATATGTGGATTGTACAAATGTCCCATACACCTGCAATTAGACAAAACACAAAAGTGTGTGAAGTATTTTTGTTCTGGATAACATAAATAGATTATTGAATAGTTTGCACTAGAAATCACCTGACAAATATGCATATATGCAATATTTTTGGTCATATCCAAGGTAGTCATGTCCTCATCAGCAAGCTCAACATGTTGGATGATCCAAGACAATATAAAGTTTCGGATATAGGAAAGCATAACCCATTAAGTTGTCTTCCTTGTCCAACATTAACCTTTTAGCATGTCATATTTTAATGAGTGCTCACTATTACAAAAGATGCCCAAGATAGTATATCTATATGTGAAATCTCTCTTCCTTTAATATTCTTTCATGAATTGTTCAAGTGACCAATTCTGCGTATGCTAACTTTCAATAAGTTTACTACCTTACTTATTAAGTGTGAAGTCATTACTCCCCATGTTATAAGAATATGAAACATATAATAATTCAAATTTATGATATTCAATTCATTCAACCATTTACTCATAGGATATACGTGAAGCACATGAGTAAATGACAAACTACTCCAAAAAGATATAAGTGGAGAACACTAAGTAGTCAAATCATTAACTAGCCATGGGAGGATTCTTTTTCATTCAAGATTTCAGATCCAATGATTTTATTCAAACAACAAGTAAAATTGAAAATACGCTCCAAGCAAAACACATATCATGTGACGGATAAAAATATAGCTCCGAGTAAGGTATACCGATAGTTTTGAAGACGAAAGAGGGGATTCCTTCCGGGGCATCCCCAAGCTTAGGCGCTTGAGTCTTCCTTGAATATTACCTTGGGGTGCCTTGGGCATCCCCAAGCTTAGGGTCTTTCCACTCCTTATTCCCGTCATACCGATATCGCACCCAAAACTTGAAAACTTCAATGACACAAAACTTAACGAAACTTTGTGAGATGGGTTTGTATGATAAAGGGTAAACCATTCACTTTGGTACTGTCAAAGACAAGATTCATAATTGTTCTCACACAATGCCTACTGTACCATATCATTTCTAGAATTTATATTGAGAAATATAAGCCATAGAAACTAGAAAACAAGCAAACTATGCAATGAGAACAGAATCTGTCACAAACAGAACAGTCTGTAATGATCTAAACAACAACCATACTTCTGCTACTCCAAAAATTCTGAAATAAAATGGTTGACGTGGGGAATTTGTCTACTAATCTTATTCAAAAAGAATCAACTCAAAATCACTCTTCTGTAAAAAAATGACAGTTAATCGTGTGAGCGCAAAGTTTCTGTTTTTTTACAGCAAGATCACATTAACTTTCACCCAAGTCTTCCCAAAGGTCTTACTTGGCACTTTATTGAAACAAAAGCTACAAAAAATAATTACTACAGTATCCTAATAATGTTAACACACAAAAACAGTAAGTTTAAATATTGGATTGTCTCCCAACAAGCGCTTTTCTTTAATGTCTTTTAGTTAGGCATGATGACTTCAATGATGCTCACATAAAAGAAAAGAATTGAAACATAAAGAGAGCATCATGAAGAATATGACTAGAACATTTAAACCTAACCCACTTCCTATGCCTAGGGCATTTATGAGCACACAATTTATAGGATCAAGAATCAACTAGCATAGGAAGGCAAAACAAGTATAACTTCAAAACTTTAAGCACATAGAGAGGAAACTTGATATTATTGTAACTCCTACAAGCATATTGATGCGAAGCATCCGACGATCATCCCCGTGTACACTATGACTATTCCCCAAGCCCCAAGTGGACATACGACGAGACCTCTAACATACGCCATTGGACTCAAGGTGAACCCGTTCCTAAATGCTTCCCCTTTCCACTTATCCGAGACATGGTTGCTACGTAATGCAAAGACACTATGTATGCTCAGGAACCGAGGAGACAACCATGGAGATGCTCGAAGCATAGGACAAGTCCACACATAAGCGGATCAAGAAGTGCCTCAAGTGGAGTCGTTGCGGAGCCACAGCGGCCGGACATCCGGCAGGAGCCCGGACATCTAGCGCCACCAAACAGAAGAAGACCAGAGAGAGACGGACGCCAGGCGACTCTACAACGGCCGGACATCCGGCAGCTGCCCGGTAATCTGGCGTAGGCTATCCAGAGAGCACCGAGACCGACTCCACCAGCTCGGACATCCGGCCCACTAGCCCGGGCATCCGGCGTCTCGGGAAGGCCCGGACATCTGGCCCGACGCCCGGACATCTGGCCCGATGCCCGGACATCCGCCCCCTGCCTGCGTGCAGCGCATCCGGGCTGAGTCCCATGTACCCCTTCATCCCTTAGACTATATATACTCCCCCGCCTCCTCCTAGTTAGGGTTAGCGTTGATTTAGCTCATTTGTGAGATAGAGCCTCGCTCATCCATCCGGATCTCCTCCTCGTGAGAGACCGCGGCCTCTTCGGAGAAGATCCACCTGGATTCAAGACCCCTTTACGGGAAGATCCCTCGTGGATTCAAGACCTCCTCTCGGAGATGAGCTACCGCCACTTGTATCGTCCTTTGTTGGAGTTGGACCGTGTATCTCTTTGTGTTTCTTGGATCTAGCACATGTGTGACTTTATTCTTGTTGGTTGAGTGTTCTCTCGTGTTTTTCCCTCGTTCCCCTCCTCGTGTTCTTCGTGATCTTCATAGGGATCCGCTCCAAACATGAAAGATCGGCCTCTAGGGTTCTACCCTACATCATCTTGGATCAGAGCAAGGTTGATCACGAATTTGGAGCCCCTACCCCTCTTTTTCTAGCTTGATTTTGTTGTGTTCTTCCCAAAATCCGAAAATCCCCACCAAAAATAGCCCCAATTTTTTTTGATTTGTTGGTGAGATGATGTTTTGTTGATTTTCATCCATGGATTTGCTTGGTTTCAAGTGGATCTAGCATCTCCCCAAGTTTCTCCACCTTCCATCCACGAAATCCATCAAATTTTGCCCTCGAAATCATCAATTTCTGCCCCAAAATTGAGTTCCTTGAGTTCACCCTCGGATTTGGAGCCCGGACATCCGGCCCGACCCCCGGACATCCGGCCACCTCGGACATCCGGCCATTAGCACGGACATCCGGCTTCTGGAGCGCATTTTCACGCAAGTTCGTGCAAGTTTTTGGGCATCAGGTCTCGGAAATCCGGCCCGAGCCCTGGATGTCCGGCCCCTGGGATTTCAGCTTTTCCCGTTTCACCGTTTTGTCCATAACTAATTCATCCAGAGTCCGTTTTTGACGTTCTTTAGCTCATTGAGAAGCTATTGACATCCCCCATCCCACAAAAATACTACCAACACATTGACTCCATCAAATTGTTGGAAATTTGGCATCTTTGCCTAGGGCTTCCACCACATCATCCGCTACACCACCACCGACTTCCGCAACATAACCCATTTTGTTCCCCATAGCATTAGTGGTTGCTTGAGTAGTGATTCGGGTGTCCTAAGGTGTTTCGGCTACTTAGGTATAGTTGCTTCTTCTTCAACCACCACCACCACTTCCGCATAACCTTGCCCACCATACATTTACCACCACCCCCAACTTAACCCAATTTTGTTTGAGCTTGTTTGAGTTGTGTCTTGTGTCTCCTAAGGTGTTTCGGCTACTTAGATACGACAACTTCAACTCCGACACGTGTATAGCCCATCATTCCACTTCCGCATTGCCAAGTGCAAACCACCACCGCTCTCCACTACCACCATTTTTACATTTGACGTTTGAGATTCTGAGTTCGCAGTTTTTCCGTTTCCTAAGGTGTTTCGGCTTCTTAGGGACGAATCTCCATCATCTTGGTTTCGACATCAAGAACACCGCCACTCATCATTGCCACGGACGGTAACCTCCATATCATCTTGGTATCGTGGTATCCCACCATTGTATATTCCCTTGCATTGCATTGATAACCCCTAGCCCATTTTGCATTACTTGCCTATCGAGACTAGCCATTGAGTATTGCCGGCAACGTTACATGTGCACATTAGTGATCATACTTCCCATAGAATACATACCATATGATCGCGGTGCATATATTCGTATCACATCTTGTGTCACAAGTTTGTTCCCCCATATATACAATTGCTATCCTGGTTTGTGCATTGTGCAAAAATGGCCATACAAAAAAAGAAATAAAGCTTTTAAGCAAAAGAGAAAGCAAAGAAGCTTGTAAGCAAGTGCCATAGCATCATACCACATTGCATATAAGATTGTCATATCCAATCATCTTGGATCATTTTGAGAGAAACACCGGGAACCATAAATACATAGCATACTAGGGATACAAAGTTTAACCATTTTGCATCTTATAGGTTGTGCACAAGTGTCGTATCCGCCTATTGAGCAATCGTGCTAGCATATCTCTTGAGTTGTGCAACACGAGCGTTTTCCGTGGATTCCACATTTTGTGCTCATTCCTTGGTTGCATGACCCCATTTATCCATCCGTGTGTGTGTTTCCGTGTACCTTTCATTGCTATTGGTCTACTTGTTTCGCTTGCAAATTTGTGAATCTCTTTCAACATTATTGACTCTTGCTAACATTTTGCATCAATTTTTTTGTGCCACTATCCTCACCGAGCTCCACCATAAGCCTTACTTGTGCAGGTGTGAGAACCGACAAGAATTGGTACCAATTGTGCTATTTCCTTGATCCATCTTCAACATCGGTCAAGGTACATTTGGTATAGTTCTTCTCTTTCTCCCACTCATATTTGCTCGAGTCATGTGATGGATAGGCAAGGCATTTCCTCTCCGGTCCTCGACAACCACGACAACATGAACAACTACAACACCAAAACGTCCATCTTCGATCTACAACGACAAATGCAAGGCGCACAATCAAGATTTAGAAAGCATCGAGAACATCTCCATCGACATTTTTCACTCCGAAGCAAGGAAAAGGGACTACATCGACACGAAGCTTTCCACACAAAAAGAGGAGCAAGATGCAAGGATGGAGGAGATTCGGGCCTTGATCAAGTCTTCTTCCCCTTCGTCATCTTCAAGGCGGCGATGTTCAAGCCACAAGTCTTCAAAGCTCGAAAACGATGCAAGCACAATTCATCCACGTCCACATCTACATGGCGACCACCATCACGTTCGTGATCCACATCGTCATGAAGGGCAAGTCACCTCCAAGCATCATGTGCACCATGACGACAAACGCCATCGATCTCAGGCATGACAACGACATCATCATCATGAAGATGCTCCACAAGCGCAAATGCACAAGTCCCAACAAGCCCTACTTCACGCCAAGTCGAAGTTTCATGTGCAAAAGAGAAGACCGCGAGACGAGCACCACCAAGAAGGAGCTACGGCTACCACCACCACTTCGGCATCTTCGCCAAGTGCTATCAAGGCATCTTCGCATTTGGATGTACGACATCTTCGCCTACTTCCCATGAGTACGCCTACAAAGACTTCATCAAGTCCAAGGCGACCACCTACAAGCGAGGGCGACACTTCCATCTTCGGGAGCCCCTCAAGGAAGATGGCCGAGCATGGGAAACTCCCTTCGGTCATGGAGACGAGCTACGAGGTGCCACATCATATGGACCTCCAACAACAAGACGGCGACAAGAATGTCGAGCAAGGGCCATCCCCTTCGACCACGGCGACGAGCGCAAACCTCTTCAACAACATGAAGATGGCGCCCATATTGTAATCATACTCCGAGTCAAGCTACGCGACCGCACATGGAGACATTTGCACCTACATCTCTCCGACACCCACATATGTCGAGATGCCCCATTTGTCATGTGAGGAGATCCACCACCCCATGAGTGAGATGAGTGACTCCATCATATATGACACTGAGAGCATTTCCTATGAGAGAATGAGTGTGACCACCACTAGCCTTACACATGAGAGCATGCCACACATCCTATGTGAGGTTGAGCGCCATTTGAGTGACTCCCCCAACCATATGAGTGAGAGCATCCTTGAGGGAGTGAGTGAGCCACAACACTTAGCGAGTGAGGTAGTTGACACGGCATGTGAGGCCACTATGATTTCTAACGACTTAACCTCTACTCCGATTGTGTTTTCTTCTTTGGTGCTAGGTCTCCTACATGACGATGAGTCTATCCTCGACGAGTCCATCCCTCCAATAGAGACGACGATGGCTATGGTGGACGATGATGCACCCCCACATGGTTCCATCAAGATGAAGATGACAATGAATGGATCTTCGACACCTCACCTACAACACATGAGCCATGCTACAAAGGTAACATAGGTGATGGTGCTTCTCTTGTCCCACTAGCGGACTATCTTACCAATGATTTCTTGCATAATGTTGACCCACCTATTCCCATGTTTCATGCTAGTGCAACTTCCTCATGTCATGACTTACCTATTTATGATGAATATGATGATGAGCATGTTGAGTTGCCTAGTTGTGATGCTATGCTCCATAGGATATCATGTGAAAATTCTTTTGGTCACATCATGTTTGACAATCCTTTGAACTTGTCATATGCTATGAGTGAGATCTCCCATATTGCATCTTTACAATCTCAACATAGTAACTATGCATGCCCCGTTAAATTAAATGCTATTTGCACTTATGGCATAGATGACGAGATGATGGTCATTGGCTTTTGTTTTTCATGTGATGATATTGTCATGCTTCCTTTACATGATTTGCACAATTCATCTACTATGTCATGCCATGATCACATTGTTCCAAATATGCATTGTTTTGGATGTTGTCAATATTCTCCACGTGAGTTTCTACTCTTGCTCATGAGGAGACCCCCATAGTTTCCTCTTACATATTCGGAGATGTTGATGCATTTCATACTTTGCATGACTCCCATGTTTGCGTGCACCATATGCATTCCATGAATAACAATGCTCTAGATATTTCTCATGATGCATTGCATCCTTTGAGTCTCCATTATGTCATACATAATAACAAACCTCTCATGATGGATGACATGTTTCTATATCACGCATCTCATTTATTTGAGCATTTGATATCTTGTGCTAACCAACACAAGCACGTGCACATCATGATGGATTATGTGTACATATACCAGGCACACACAATTTTCCCTTTGCGTTTGTTTTGTGTAGGTACTTATGTATACTCGTCAACCTCTCAATCCCAAGAGTTGACGAAACGAGCTCTTGAGAGCAACGATGCTTTGGGATCACGTGAATTGTCCTTACCACCTTTCCATTCGCGCAAGGACAACGCGCATCTCTTTTACTTGGCTCTCACATGGCTATGGGCTATATATCACTTGTTACTTTATGCCCATTGTGTCATGTTCACTTTGCATGTTATACCTCTTTCTATGCCTTTGCCATGCAATTGTGACCCTTGCTTGCACTTACATATGATTCACCATTCTACTACTTCTACATGTCTTTGCATGCTCAGTGGAGATCCTAGTAGCTGTGGTCATGATTTCTTTGTGCCCCATGCTATTGATGCTTGTTGTGTTGGGAGAGTCATGATGTCCCATTGCTGTTTACATATGGCCTCTCGCCAATACATTGATGCTACTTTGCTCACATCTTGCTTTCATGCTTGTGCTATGACATGTGAATTATTCATGCCCACTATTTGCACACATGACATGCTTGCCATGATTCCTTCTAGTATGTTGCATCTTCGCACTACTAGCTTGCTTGATTTGATCGCTATTATTGCTTGCTATGTTGCATCACTCATGTTCCACTATTACTTGTTTTCTTTGGATTGATGACATATATGCCCATGCCTCTCACATGATATATCTTGATCATTATCTCTTGTGTCCATTAGTTGCCTCTTTCATATCCACTTGTATTGAGTGCAACCATACTATGCTTATTGATCTTGGAGACTTTGACACCTTACTTGTGATGCATGCTTGTTTACTTGAGCCTCTTGTATTTGGTTGTTCTTGCATCATATGCCTCCATACTCTGAAATGCTCCCTTGTACCTTCTTATGATTAGCATGATGCATACACTTGTTGGGTATCTTACCACATGAATGATAGGTTTTGCACCTCCGCTAACCTCATTTGTTTTTCCAAGTGTTTGTCATGTTATTTCATTTTGGAGGATTCACAAGGCAGTACCATCATGAGCCATATTGGTCATCCAAAGGTCTATATGATGCGTGACACCAACATTTTAGACATCCTCATAAAGGTGAACTCCTTCCCTTTGAGCCATCCTCAAGTTTACATATTGGATGGGTCACTCTTTCATTGTCGTTTCCTTCTTGTTGTCTACATGATACATCTCGCAGACGGAGGAGCGACACTGGAGATTGGCTCTATGGACCTTTACATTGAGGAGCACTCGGACTTATTGGATGCACCTTCGAACTTCCACTCATGCCACGACATCGAGCATTGGTACATCAACGCTCCTTTGGCACATTGCACTCACACCTCCATATTTGTTGATTGTGCTCCCACATGTCATGCTCGACGTACATATCATATTCACCGCAAGTTTGCACCCTATGCATGGATCGACTCACATTATGATTGCCTTGTTGCATCTTGTATTCTATGTCATCCATGATATTTGAGCTTGTGCACTTCCTTGGCAAATTTGTTGTGATCTTCCTTGATGGCATATTCATACATCATGATCATATTGCCTACCATCAATTGCATGACAACATAATCACATTAAGCACCAATTACCATGTTCATGCTCTTGATAAACCATCACATTATGACATCATTTTGCACAATGGTTGCCTTGATAACATTCACAACACCTTTGTGTGCCCAATGAATGAATTTTCTCTCATGAAAGCTTTACATGTCATTTTACATCATTTGGACAAGCATCTCGTGCCTTTTCATGAACAATTCCTTTGGACGACCTCATGCTTACTTGATGGACACTTTGTGTGTGCTAACCATTGTATTTCCGAGTTCATTTGTGTTTGCTCTTCTTGCATGTATACCACTCCGGCGACACCTTGGAGTACTTGGATTGTGCCATGTCTTCAAGTCCGTCCAACCAAAAGTTTGTCCACGACAACCATTTCCATGGTGATGAGGTTTTTGATCCGAGGTCGGATCTTTCCCAAGGGAGGGGAGATGGTGCAGAGCATCCGACGATCATCCCCATGTACACTATGACTACTCCCCAAGCCCCAAGTGGACATACCACGAGACCTCTAACATACGCCATTGGACACAAGGTGAACCCGTTCCTAAATGCTTCCCCTTTCCACTTATGCGAGACATGGTTGCTACCTAATGCAAAGATACTATGTATGCTCAGGAACCGAGGAGACAACCATGGAGATGCTCGAAGCATAGGACAAGTCCACACGGAAGCGGATCAAGAAGTGCCTCAAGTGGAGTCACCGCGGAGCCACAACGGCCGGACATCCGGCAGCAGCCAGGACATCGGGCGCCACCAACCAGAAGAAGACCAGAGAGAGACGGACGCCAGGCGACTCTACAGCGGCCGGACATCCGGCCGACCCCCGGACATCCGGCGCCCCGCGGTAGGCCAGACATCCGTCACCTGCCCGGAAATCCGGCGCAGGCTATCCAGAGAGCACCGAGACTGACTCCACCAGCCCGGACATCCGGCCCACTAGCCCGGACATGCGGTGTCTCGGGAAGACCCGAACATCCGGTCCCCCTTGCATGCGTGCAGCGCAGCCGGGCCGAGTCCCATGTACCCCTTCGTCCCTTAGACTATATATACTCCCCCACCTCCTCCTAGTTAGGGTTAGCGTTGATGTAGCTCATTTGTGAGATAAAGCATCGCTCATCCATCCAGATCTCCTCCTCGTGAGAGACCGCGGCCTCTTCGGAGAAAATCCACCTAGATTCAAGACCCCTTTACGGGAAGATCCCTCGTGGATTCAAGACCTCCTCTCGGAGATGAGCTACCACCACTTGTATCGTCCTTTGTTGGATTTGGACCGTGTATCTCTTTGTGTTTCTTGGATCTAGCACATGTGTGACTTTATTCTTGTTGGTTGAGTGTTCTCTCGTCTTTTTCCCTCGTTCCCCTCCTCGTGTTCTTCATAGGGATCCACTCCAAACGTGAAAGATCGGCCTCTAGGGTTCTATCCTACATCACATATATTCCTCCCTCATAATAATTTTCAGTAGCATCATGAATGAATTCAACAATGTAACCCTCACATAAAGCATTCTTTTCATGATCTACAAGCATAGAAATTTTACTACTCTCCACATAAGCAAAATTCTTCTCATTCGGAATAGTGGGAGCAAACTCAACAAAATAACTGTCATGTGAAGCACAATCCAATTGAAATTTAAAATGATGATGATAAGTTTCATGGTTAACATTATTCTTTATAGCATACATGTCATCACAATAATCATCATAGATAGCAACTTTGTTCTCATAATCAATTGGAACCTCTTCCGAAATAGTGGAATCATTACTAACTAAAGTTGACACTGTTCCAAATCCACTTTCATAAATATCACACTAAGATTCAACACCCTCCAAAATAGTGGGATCATTAATTCCTAAAGTTTACACTCTTCCAAACCTACTTTATATGATAGTATTATTCATACTCCAAAAGATATAAGTGAAGTTCATGGAGCATTCTACAATGAATATAGACTAACCAATATCCAAGCTCAAAATATATAAGTGAAGCACACGAAGCATTCTATAAAACCATACTCAAAAGATATAAGTGAAGCACAAAGAGTATTCTATAAATCAATGAAGGACCATCTAATACTAGCATGGTTCTTAAAGAAAAAGAAAAACACAAAGGACACAAATCATGTGAACAAAACAAAAACCGAGGTATACCGATAATTATTGAAGAAGAAAGAGGGGATGCCAACGGGGCATCTCCAAGCTTAGATGCTTGATTATTCTTGAAATATTTACTTGGGGTGCCTAGGGCATCCCCAATCTTGAACTCTTGCATCTCTTTATTCTTCTCACATCGGTAACTCCTTGTTCTACGAACACTTCATCCACACAAAAACTTAACAAAAACTTTGTGCGATCCGTTAGTATAATAAAGCAAATCACTACCTTTAGATACTGTTGAAAACTCATTGCAATTTCATATTAGCATTATATATACTGTATTACAACTTCACCATGGTTCATACCCCGATACTACCCATAGATTCATCAAAATAAGTGAACAACACATAGAAAACAGAAGCTGTCAAAAACAGGACAGTCTATAGTAATCTGGAAATTTATTATACTTATGTAACACCAAAAATTCTAAAACAAATATGACAATTTAATCAATTGTGCAGAAGTAATGTGCAAAACATTTCAGACCCATTTGACTTTCCAGTAAAAATGTAAATTCACACGCTACAGCTAAAGTTTCTGTTTTTGTACTGCACAAAGTAAGCAAGCAATCTATTCATCCTAAAACCAAAGCTTGGAACATTATTTTTATAATACAATGGATATATACAAGGGGATAATTATTTAAGGTGAAACTTCCCTGAAAAAATATACATTGTTTCCATGAGGATGAACACAAGTGTTCAAGGTCGACCCTCACTTGTCCAATGCATAACTTTCCAATCACTTCTCTTTTTGAAAAACTTTTTAGGCATATTAGGCAAGTGAATATATTTGTATTTTCATTTTTTTAAATTTTTTGTATGTTTCACCCACAACTAAGCAAAACAAAAAGGAAAACAAAAACTACTTAGTGAAGAAAGCAAACAAGCATACACGAAAATATGAACCCCACGCTATTGCTCCCCGGCAATAGCGCCAGAAAAGAGCTTGATAATCCCCAAGTGCAGGGAATCATCATAGCAATTCCCAAAGGTGGAAGTGATAAGTATGGAGTGTAGAACCCACAAGGAGCTAAAGGTAAGATCAATATTCTCTCCAGTCCTATCTGCCACTGATACGACTCTACGTACACCGAACGTTTGCTTCCAACTAGAAACGAGAAATAGAACTACGTTGTGGGTATGAAGAGGATAACTTTGTATGATATCGGAGAGCTAAAATATAAAAGTAGGTGTTGTTATAATAAAGTCAGAATATATTACTAAATATTATAAATAGCGAGTGTGGAATAATGATGGGTCGGTGTGCGGAATTATCCTAGGCAATTGTTAACAAGACCTGTAATCACTATTGCAATTTCATATGAGGGAGAGGCATAAGCTAACATATTTCCTCTTCTTGGATCATATGCACTTATGATTGGAACTCTAGCAAGCATCCGCAACTACTAAAGATCATTAAGGTAAAACCCAACCATAGCATTCACATATCAAGTCCCCTTTATCCGATACGCAACAACCCCCTTACTCGGGTTTATGCTTCTGTCACTCAAGCAATCCACTATAAGCGAATCATGAACGTATCACAACACCCTACAGCGGGAATCCCTCATGCTTGCGTGACACGGAGGGCACAATAGGACAGAAACAAAATAAAACATACAACTCATACCAATCTAGATCATCACTCAACCCAAAGACAAAAGATATCTACTCAAAACATCATAGGATGGCAACACATCATTGGATCATAATATGTGGCATAAAGCACCATGTTCAAGTAGGGATTACAGCGGGGTGCGAGAGAGTGGACCGCGTAAAAGAGATGAGGATGGTGATGATGATGGTGATGTTAATGAAGACGATCACCGCGGCAATGATTCCTCTCTCGATGGCACCCCGGTGTCACCGAGAAAGAGGATGAGAGGTTATCCCCCTTGTGCTTCCTCCTCCATGGCCTCCCCCTAGATAGGGAGAGGTTCCCCCTCTGGTCCTTGGCCTTCATGGCGATGATGGCCCCTCTGGGATCCTTCCCCATGGCCTCAGGTGATGATGGCCCCCTCCGGCAGGGTGCCATAGAGGGCCTACATTGATTTCTTGTGGCTACAGAGGCTTACGACGGTGGAACTTCCGATCTAGGTTATTTTCTGGAGGTATGGGTGGCGGAACAAGTAAGGGGGCCCCACGGAGAGTCCATGAGGCACAGGGGAGCTCCCAGGGGGTGGGCATGCCCTCCACCCTCGTGGGGCCCATGGGACTCCCCTCCGGTAACTCTTTGTTCCGCTATTTTTTATATTTTCTAGAAAAAATCTCCGTTGATTTTCAGCGCATTCCGAGAACTTTTATTTCTGCACAAAAACAACTCCACGGTAGTTCTGCTTAAAACAGCATCAGTCCTGGTTAGTTCTAACAAATCATACCAAAATCATATAGAACTATTGTAAACATGGCATGAATACTTCATAAATTATAGATATGTTGGAGACGTATCAATCCTTGCCCCTCGGCCGCCCCACGCGTCACCATTAGTTGGACATGTCTTCACCACTACACCCCAAGATGGGAACGAATAAGTTACTCATATGATCAAACCTCATATCGCACTCTGTAGCAAGCTTACCTCTTTCAAGCGTCACTCGGGGGCTGCGCACAGCCGTGGGCCATGCCGCCCTTAGGGGTTACGCCCATTTGATCATCCTGTTGATCACGTCAGGAATATTTTTCTGACCATACATGCTCGTTCCACTGAAGTTCCATAATGTTAGCACCATCCGCTCGGACGATCGCCCAAATCATTACCTGGAGTCAGCTTCAGGACTGGAAAAGGGTGAAAATTATGCTCCTCTAAGGATACGCTTGGCCCTTATTCTGGGCTCCAAGGCGTCAGTTTCATAAACTTTTACTTAGTGATGTCATTTGCTGGTGTTCCCCCAGGATAATGAGTGGCCTCTCTCCGGAGAGTCATCCCACACACTAGCCTCGCCACTCGGGTTTCATGGCACGTCCATGTTAGACCACTAGTCTATCTCCTCGGGGAGACATACGAGTGCCACCGAGTTTTTCCTTGCAGTCAACATACCCCGATCAGTCGGGAAGCACATCCACTCGGACAAATACCCCTTTCATGCAAAAGGGTGAAAACGAAGCTCCTCTATAGATACAATGTACTCTTACAAATATCCCTTTCATGCAAAAGCTAACGGTCAATGTAAGAAGTACTACTAGAACGATTAATCCCTGGAGTGTCCAGCCTTTTTCTACAGTCGGTAATTTCAAGGCCGAATTCATTCATCATGCCAAGTGCATGAAGATTCACTTGATTGATCCAGTTCCAGGTTGAATTTATTTACCATGCCAAGTGCACGAAGATGGCTGATCTTATTTACCATGCCAAGCGCTTGGAGATCCATCCGATTGACTCAATTTACGACTAAAAGATATTTACTGTGCCGACTGCATGGAGGTTTAACAAGAGACTTAAACCCTCTGCCAGACTCATCTAGTCCGACAGAGGCTTGGGGACTACACCCAATGGTTGCACTTAGTGTGCCCCCACTGGAAGAGAACTCAGAAAGAAACATTCTGCTCGGTCAAATCCAACACGAACATTCAAGTACAACAATCCCTATATACTCCAACCGACTACCGAGTCGAGGCGGAACAAGTTTGACCAATACCAGATCCTCAAGTACTACTCGACCTCCAAGTCGGAGAGGAACAAGTTCAATCAGTACCAGTTAAGAAGATTTTTAGTTCTCTCATACCCCTGCCGACTGCCCACAGTCGACGATGGTCTCGGGGACTACACCAATGGGTGCACTCGGTGTGCCCCCACTGGAGTAATCTCCACTCGATACGGCCTGACCGGTCCGAGTGATGAACAACAAACAAACAAGTTCTAAGACTCCCGTCGACTACCAAATTTTTGAGCCTTCTTCTTCTAGGACTCAAAGCTTGAAACTCACAAGTTTGGATCTAGTACCAACTCATAATGACGTTCCTCCGGGATAAGAATGGCATCTCTCTAAGAGAGCAGTCCATGTGTCAATCTTGTTACCCAAATTTAATGACACACCCATACTCATATCATGAGTTAACCTCTCCCTAGAGATGAACGAATGCCACCAAGTTGCTCCTCATGGGCACTTACCCCAGATCAGTTTGGAAGCACAGTGCCAGAATCCATTGAGATTTTGTTCAAGCCTTGGTTGTCTAAAAGCACGATGACAGGTACCAAGTATTTCCATAATCACTCGGGCCAAATTGTGTCTTTCACAAACTCATTTTGCAAAATCTCAACTGATTCGGGGGCTAATGTTGGGGATACACATAATAGGTAGGCCAACGAAGGGTGAAAATATCGTAAAGCATAGGGTCCACATAGCAGGTGGGTCCAGATAAATCTCATTCAGACATACTATCCACTCGGATGCATCGACGTAGCATCCACTCAGACGACGAGGAAACACACAGTTGTATGACTCACACGGGTGTGCGAAGACCAACAATCGGCAAGGCAGTTGAAACGTCATCTTCATAGTGGAGGTTTCATACTGGGCTGATATTATGGCATTGATGCTCTAATTTGTAACATAAGAGGTGAGGGGGTGCACACTCAATATAAGCCACCCCCACCGCATAGCTCGACAGGTCTTCATTCTTCTCCTCCTAGCTCTCTCTCTTTCTCGCCATTAGTCCCAGGACTTCTCTAGGCATGAAGATCCGTTCTTCTCTCTCCCACACATACATTGTAATCTCCCGATACATACTCAGATAAAACAAAGCCTCTCCGGAGCATGAGACATAGGGTTGTTATCTCCACCGTGAGAGGCCCGAACTCGCTAAAATACCATGTCACCCATATGCATCTCGATAGATCATGCTTTTTATCCTACCCCTCTCTCATTGTCGAAGTCATTCCCACGACATGTCTTGCTGAATGGCGACGCGGGGTGTGGCCCACTTGTGAGGACGTGGCCAACCAAGTGGCGATTCGCGGGGACGGCCGAATGTGTTCGAAGTCAATAGAGTGACAAGGTTGGTGTTGTAGTGCGCTAGGATCGGTACGGTGACCGAGTCGGAGTAGCGATGACGTTGGTGTACAGGGGCGTCGAGTGATCACGTAACTTGTGTATGAAAAATAGCACAAGCCAAAGTACTCCCTCTATTTTTATTTACTCTACATATTAGAGTTGACTGAAGTCAAAGTTATGTAAAGTTTGACCATGTTTATATAAAAGAATATAAATATTTATCATAAAAAATCTATATGATGTGAAAGTACATTCAATAATGAATCTAATGTCGTTGATTTGTTATTGTACATGTTAATATTTTTGTCTATAAACTTCGTCAAACTTTACAAAGTTTGACTTTGACCAAAGCTAATACGTGGAGTAAATAAATACGGAGGGAGTAATAATTTATCGAGGAAATTTGATGTGTGCCGAAATAATTTGTGTAAATAACGCCCATAGACACCCTATGGGAGTGCAAGGGGCTTGCTGGTTCATAACCAACAAGAGTCTAAAAGAGCACAGGATCCGATCGAACTTGAGGAAGTGAAGGCTCTAACTGGATGTGTTGGAGTTGTGGACTCAAATGAAACGGAAGTGTCATGTTCCGACCAAGTTGCTACCCTCGAGGACCGATGCAAACTCGAAATGAAGAACACACGGTGTTCGTGAGTGACGTATGCGTTAAAATTGAAGTTGGACTCAGGAGTCAAATAACCAGTACTAAGCAAGTATGTGAAAATAAGCAACCAAGCGTAGAGGCACACTCGGTGGCGTGGCCTCCGAGTGAACGTGATGTTTGAATTACGGGATACTCGGGAACGTGGAAATAACAAAATGTAGTGCATGTAGAATGACTTAGCTGTCTGAAGGCGTGCGAGTGGCTGAGTGGTGATGATGTGTTCAACCGATGGCAATGCGCGGGGCGGCCGATTGATGTAGATGTGTCTCACCGAGTGGCGATGCGCGAGGCGGCCGAGTGGTGAGGATGTGTCCAACCAATGGCGACGCGCGGGGTGGCCGATTGATGTAGATGTGTCTCATCGAGTGGCAACGTGCGGGGTGGCTGAGTGGTGAGGATGTGTCCAACCAATGGCGACGCGTGGGGTGTCCGAGCGGTGATGACTAAAAGGTTGTCTGAATGATCGGATGTTGTTGATCGCCAAGGAAAACTTGGTGGCATTCATATGTCTCTCGGAAGAGATAGACTTGACGTCTGAGTGTGGACATGCCATAAAACACGAGTGACGACTCCAACGCGTGGTCTGACTCTCCGGAGAGATGTCACTCCTTATCCTGGGGGAACGCCAACGCATGCCATCTTTGAGTCCAAGTTTATGAGGCATGCGCCTTGGACCCTAGTGGAAGGGCCAAGTTAACCCATGGAGGGGCATCAAGCTCATCTCATAGCGATCCTGAAGGTGACTTAAATCGGGTGTTTTACGTGTCCGAATGAACGGGTCCCCACGGAGGGTTGTCCGACAGACTGGCAGACATCCTTTTGGAAAGGAACTGTGGGCAATCGATCGGATCAAGTCACCGCTGAAATTCCAGGTGAGGCCTTAGCCCAATCGAGTGACGCCCGGGGCGTCCGAGTAAAGTAGCCGCGTCCCACAGAGTAGTGACGCATGGGGCGTTCGAGTGATGTAGACACATCCGGCGGAGTGGCGACGCACGGGGCATCCGACTGATGAAGACACATTCAGCGGAGTGACGATGCACGGGGCATCCGTATGAAGTAGACGCGTCCCACGGAGTGGCGACGCACGGGTCGTCCTAGTGAAGTAGACGCGTCCTGCGGAGTGGCGACACACGGGGCGTCCGAGTGATGTAGATGCATCCGGTGGAGTGGCGACATGCGGGGCGTCCGAATGATGAAGATACATCCAGCAGAGTGACGATGTGCAAGGCGTCCGAGTGAAGGAGATGCGTCCTGCAGAGTGGCGATACGCGGGGCGTCCGTGTGAAGCAGATGCATCCTGCGTAGTGGCGACGCCCGGGGCGTCCGAGTGAAGTAGACACGTCCCACGGAGTGGCGATGCATGGGGCGACCGAGTGATGTTGACGCATCCGGCGGAATGGCTACGCGCGAGACGTCCGAGTGCTGGAGACACATTAGCGGAGTAACGATGCGCGGGGTGTTTGAGTGAAGTAGACGCGTCCCACAGAGTGACGACGCACAGGGTGGCCGAGTCGGGCGAGTTGATGATGATGCGAGCAGCTTCGTGACTGCGTGCAGGGTGTCCGACTGATGAGGACATGCCCAGTAGATTGATGACGCACGGGCGGCCGAGCGGTGCACAGACGGCCAAGCGTCAGTGATCCGGTTTGGTCCTGTTAGAGTTGTGTCGAATATTGTGTACAAGGTAGGTTACTGTTGGACTTGTAGTTGTATTGTTTTTAGATAGGATGTGGAATTGTGTCCAAGTAGGGCACTTGTATCCTAGGCCTCTCATATATAGCGGAGGTAGACACACAATGTAACCTATGCCAACATAATAGCACCGGAACGCAGGGGAAGCCGGCGGCATGTGCCAGCGTCCAGGGCGACTGGGTGCGGTATTGTAGCGATGTCATGGGAAGGAGCGCCCATAGTCAGGCCCCGGGGATGTAGCCATATCAGTGAACCTTGTTAACAAATCTCGGTGTCGTGGTCGTGTAATTGCTTGGTGCTCGGATGATCAACGGTATGCCTCGGATTTATTCTAACAGGTCCAAGTGAGTCGGTCCTATCCGAGAGACCATGTGGACTGAAGGGAGCTGCTGCCGAGTGCTGGGTCTTGTCGAGGCAGAGACGACATGTGGAGTGTCGGCTCCAGCGAACCACCCTGCTAGTCAGCAAGTACATCAACAAAGGCAGACAAAGCGGAGCCAGGGGAGTGGCGTACTGGTGGGAGCCAGTCCTTCCGTTTCCTTTTTTCCTACATGCAGTTATCCCTCGAGGAGCTTGATTTGGTGTAGAGCTTGATCAGTTGGTCGTGGAGCAATAAATCCCTGTTATTAAGCTCTATTGTCCATGTCCAACGCATTGAAGGAGTTGCCCCACGTGCAGGACCTGCATGCAGGAGGTATAAGTGTTAATTAAGCAAGAATTAAAGACGAGTCTACATGTGATGGGAGTTGAAATGGGAAGGAGAGTTGTAGAGGCAACCTGAAGGGGAGCTCTGCTGTGGTGGAAACCGCCGGTCTGGTCGGAATCGGACGACAGCCGAGTGGTGGCGACGAGGAGGTCCATCTGGCCGCAATCCAGCCGCGGGCCGGCGCAGCCAAGGGCGAGGTCCACGTGAGCACTGGTGATCATGTTTCACTGCTCGGGGAGCCGGGGCCGTGCGCCAGTTGGACTCATGCTTCGATGGCCGCGGAACTGGGCCGAGTGCCGGCACCCGGGCCTTGTCGCCCGATGAACTGGGTCGACAGCCAGTCTTCGTGCTCAGTCGGCCGGGGAACCAGGCCGAGCGTTAGCGGCAGTGCGTGCGTGGCCGCTCGGTGACGGCATCGCAGATGATGCTGGAGATGACAACGGGCGGACAACGGTGCTTCACCATCCGAGAACCGAGTCATCATTCGGAGCAAAGGGAGGCATCCTTTTGTATGAGCTCGCGTGCATTAGAAAGAAGAACCAACCATCGTTAGATCATTGTTTGATTGTAAAGAGGAGAAGTTGAGATGAGCAACTCCCTGATCCATTTGTATCATGAGTATTTTGTGTGGTGGCGGGGACTCCAATAGTCAAAATTTGTGGTGATGATTGTTTGACCTTCGTGAGATTGACCCAAAAAAGCATGGGTTGCCCGTAGAAATTAGTCCATTCCCGGCGATTGAAAAAAAATCTGCATCATGGCTCGATAGACGCCATGCCCCACGGCGGGTGGCCACTATCATGGGAATGATTCCGACAATGAGAGAGGGGGATAAAGGAGCATGATCTATCGAGATGCATATGGGTGACACGGTATTTTAGTGAGTTCGGGCCTCTCGCGGTGGAGATGACAACCCTATGTCTCGTGCTTCGTAGAGGCTTTGTTTTACTGAGTATGTATCCGAAGATTACAATGTATAAGTGGGAGAGAGAAGAACGGATCTTCATGCCTGAACAAGTCCTGAGACTAATGGCGAGAGAGAGAGAGAGAGAGAGAGAGAGAGAGCTAGGAGGAGAAGAATGAAGACCTGTCGAGCTATGCTGTGGGGGTGTCTTATATAGAGTGCGCCACCCCATCACCTCTTATGTTACAAATTAGAGCATCCATAATATCAGCCCACTATGAAACCTCCACTATGAAGATGACGCTTCAACTGCCTTGCCGACTGTGTCTTAGCACGCCCGAGTGAGTCATACAGCCGATTGGTTGCTCATTGTCTGAGTGGATGGTACGTTGATGCGTCCGAGTGGATAGTATGTCTGAATGAGATTTATCTGGACCCACCTATTGTGTGGACCCATGCTTTACGATATTTTGACCCTTCATGGGCCTACCTGTTATGTGTATCCCCAACACTATCCTTTACCACACTTGAGCTTCAATGTGGCAGCACATTCTTCATATAGAGAGTCTCCATGATTTGTCACTTTCATATGCTAGTAGGAATTTTTACATTATGGAACTTGGCTTTTATAATTCGATTACGGGCTTCCTCAAATGCCCGAGGCAAGTTGGATGCACACCCACTTAGTTTTAGTAGTGAGTGTCACGACCGGTTTTCCGGGTAATAAATTTCCAGAAAAGACCGTCGTGCTCATCAGCCCCAGGATTACTGTTAGCTGATGAGGCTCCAACTAGATACAGAAATTCCAAGCAGAAAACAAAATATGTAGTACAAGGCCATTCTGGCCTGTGAGTAAAACAAATGGTTTCTAGTGGTTGATGGCAGAAGCGGGTTGTGAAACATCAAAGTCTATGGGACTCCATTTCCCACGGGAACAGCTGACCAGGTTAACTCCTATCTTCGCGAGGCTGCTATCTCCATTACTTAGGTTCCGGGGCTGTCATCGCGTCGCTCCTCTTCGTGCAAGAAAATCTGGCCAAGACAATAGCCAGGGACAAGCCAGTGAGTACTTTGAATGTACTCGCAAACATTATGAACACAGGTATAATATAACAATGATGTGCTGAAAATATTTTTATGCTCATGACGTCAGTCACAAAAGATAAATAAATCTCTGATGCGTGCAAGCAAGTTATTTATAAAATTGCAATAACATAGTAGTATTAAAATTTATGAAATAAATAACAAGCAAAGCCACAGTCGGGCGTCTTAGCGACACCACATAAAGGGCTTTAAAAGAAATGCCACAGTCGGGCGTCTGAGCGACACCACATAAAGGGCTTTAAAAGAAATGCCACAGTCGGGCGTCTGAGCGACACCACATAAAGGGCTTTAAAAGAAATGCCACAGTCGGGCGTCTGAGCGACACCACATAAAGGGCTTTAAAAGAAATGCCACAGTCGGGCGTCTGAGCGACACCACATAAAGGGCTTTAAAATAAACAATCATAGTGAATATCCTGGAGGTAGAACCATCCCAGAGATACTCGATAATAACAATAATATCATGGGTTAGTCAACAATAATAATAATAATTATCACAAGTCACAGGTAGTAGTTCCAGTTCTGGTTAACAGTTTCACCTCCGAAGACCGACACTAAGGCCGACACTTGACCCATCCCAAACTATAATCCTTAACTATGGACACGGCTATTCGAATAGGTTTAATCTCTGCAGAGGGTGTACTCTTTACCCACGAGTAACGGATTTCTTTAGTCCATCGGGACTAATTCCGTCTACGGTCTTTTTGTTGAAAACACACCTAACTTGCACACACCAGCTTATCTCACACGTGTCTGGAATCACCCACGACACCTGTTAAGCAAACTCTAAGTGGGGAGGCTACAACCTCGCGTAGCATGGGATCAAATTTATATCGCGCGCTCTAAGGGGTGGCCTCCCCTCTCGGTTCCAACCGGAAACACCCATGCCCCCGGACCAGGTGGCCTGCCTACCAGCTACAACCGGTATCTTCCACCATGGCCTCTCTGTACGGTGTGTGCTAGAAAGAGGTTGACAACTTACTGAACCGTACTCTACTTGCTTTAGAGACGAGTGGTAGTACGAAACAAGTATGGGGGTTACTGGCACAAGACTCGATCTACGGTCGACTCAGGAGGTTTAAGTATTCCCTGCATGATTAGTATGACGAATATATTTCAACCAACAGAGTCACCGCTCATATCACCTTGCCATGCCATACCAGACATAACCGTCCTGACGGAGACCGGCGACAAACTCATGCCTACCCAAGGCAGAGGTTTTCCCGGGTTCCTGCTGGTATGCATGCAAGGCACATGAGGGTGATTATCATCACAAGTGTGTCCATTTCCAACAGCATGGAAATCAATAACATGCACCCATGCATATGATCATATCACATGAAATAACAAGTTTCTCCAAAGTGAGGTGATGTTATGAACGTGTCATCGAACACACAAAAATATTATGCCGGGGTTCAGAATGCTTGCCTTCAATGTGTGGAAAGGCAGGGTGCACTCCAAAACTTGAAACATTTCTCCTCTCTTCAAAAATCCTATTTTAGCAATATAAAAAGAATTAACACACAAAATAAAAACAGCACCAAAAGTTATTCTGAAATTTTTTCAAATAAATCTTAAAATAAACTAGGTGAAATTTGAGAGAGGTAGGAAAAAGAATCATTTCATTTGGAGTTGTATTTAAAAAGATATAACCAGTCAAAGTTTTGGTCAAATCTGATTTTAAATAAAACAGAAAAAGAAAAACGTTTCAGAATGGAATACGCTTTCAAAGCGGGAGAAATGTACTGGGGTGGATTACGCCTTCACTTAAACACGTGGACGGCGCGGTGAGACACTGACAGTGGGTCCCGGGGGCCCACTAGTCAGGTTTGCCTATTTCTTTTTTTTCCCCTTCTTTCTCTGTCCCGAGCGGAGGCGGTGCTCCGGCGATCGTCGCCGGCGACTGGCGGCTCCTCGCGGGGCCCCGAGGGCGGGATGGATCCGCCACTCCAGGGCGGTCCTCCCGGTGGTCGCCAGGCCGGTGGGGACGGAGGGAGTTGCCGGCGGCGAGCTTCGCGGCGGAGGAGGCTTCGGTGGCAGAGTGGTTTTGGGGCGAATGTGGTTCCCGATCAAAATCGAGTAGGGGGTTGGGTTCCTGGAAGGAAGGAGGTGTTCTTGGTGAAGAGAAATGGGAGGGAGAGGCCCTGGTGGCGCTGGAAGAGCTAGGGCCATGGCGGCGGTCGCTGCTGCCGGAGGTGGGGAAGATGACCTCCCCGGGTCGATTGGCTGCCCCAAGGGGTCCTAGGGGATGGCTTAAGAGTCGCCTGCGTGCTCGGAAGGTTCCGGGGCGTCCTTTTATAGCGCGACGAGGTCGGTTCCGCGGCGGTGGATGAGTACGCCGGTGAACCGCCCCTCTGTAGCTTGCATGGCGTCGTGGCGGCGACGAACGCTAGCGGACACGCTTGCGGATGAGTTCGGGCTGTGCTAGGGGCCAGGTGGAGAGCCGGGGTGGCTTGGGCGGCGCTGAACGGAGCAGAGGCTGTCGGCCGACGCCGGCGTGCCACCAAAAGTGCTCTGGCGGTGGCGCTGTAGGGTGCCAGGGCGGGCTGGCGTGTAGTGGTGAGGCGGGGAGTGTGTGGCAGCTAGCTGCAGGTGGTCACGAGTTGGAACGGGTGCGGGGTGAGACGCGGCGGCTCGGTTGCACGCGTGCGCCAAACGCACGCTCTGCTCGCCCTCTGGGCGTGCACGGGACGTGTTTGAAGAAATGCCAGTGCATGCTGCAGAGCTTGGGTTAGGCTGGAACTTAACAGATACAGGCCAGGAGCCACTGGGAGTCTAGTGGACATGTTAGTTCTATTAGGGGTGCAAGCTCCCAGTGCAATGTCAAAAGTCATGTCAAAACAGATCATGCCCATAAGGTGTTTGACAAAATGCTAAGGGCACTTAGGCATTTCTTGGGGTGGCCAAATCCTCCAGATCAGGGTCTCTTTGGATGCACAAGAGGGTGGTGAGGTTAGTTGGTGAAATGCACAAACTTGTTAGTGCAAGTCTTGCAAAACTACAATTCTGGACAGGAAATAAATGACATTATTTCATGAACCAAAATTAGTCCAATGGGTGCATGCTCCTGGATTTAGGGGTTTGGTAGGGCTGTCTACAAGTAGGAGAAAACACAAGATCTTTGGAGCAAAATTAAATAGGGTTGCAGTAGAAATCACAAGGCTGGACCAGAATGAAAAAGAGGTTGATTGACTCAAAATTTTCAAAGAACAGCACTAGGTTTTTGCATAATGTTGAATCATATGCTACTACCAATATCCCATAATTTTGGTGGAGGCTAGAAAGAATTATTTAAAAGGGTTGTAGTGCAAAATGCACTCTGGACCAGAGAAGGAAAAATTGATGCAGAGCTCAAATTTATTACATAAATAAAAGATATTTTTGTATAAAAGTGATTTAAAAACATCACATGACATCTCCAATTTTTGGTTAGAATTTTAGGTGAATTTATCCAATGGTTATAGTTCAAATATGGCCATATAACCTTGAAAAACCATTTCCAAGAAAGTAAAGATCAAGCAACTTAATTATTTAATTTGTTATATTAAATAAGGGAAAGTTTCTCTTGACAGATTAAATAAGTCCAATGACATATTCGGAAAGTTTTCTCTCTGGGAAAAACTCATCATCACAGGGAAGGAAATGATTTAAAAATAAAAAAAAGGAGCTCAGAAATTCAAAGTTTTAATTCCTGGCAAATTTTTTAATTCATTAAAACAAGGCCAAATTTTTGGGGGTGTCACAACACTACCCCCCTTAAGAAAAATCTCGTCCTCGAGATTTGTTAAAAGCTGTGCTAAGAAAATACTACGCAATAAAGATGTGGCTTTAGTGAGAGGGCAATAAGTGGTGAAAAACCACAGTGTGAAAACTGGTGCTGCGTGGAAAAGTCTACGGTTCGGGACAAAAACGTGAGATTTCTACGCTGGATAAAAATTTAGAATAACTTGTAAATTTAAATATACGCTGGTCGTACCCGAGAGCACAGTGCTCTCTCTGGCCGACAGGTGGACCCGGGGCCCACTGTCAGTCTCTTCTACTCCCTCTGGCTCTTTCTTCTTCCTCTCTCCCGCGCGTTTTCTCCACCGGCGACGCCTAGTGTGTAGGGCATCTAGGCCGTACCGTGGTAGTGCGCGGCGTGCTAGCTGCTGGTGCGGTGTGCACTCACCTCGCGGGCCAGCGCGCTGTCGGCACTGCTCGCGGATTTGACTCTGAACACCGGCGATCGGCGACGAGCGGCGTTGGTGGACTTCGCCCACCGTACACCGAGCTCGAGCTATAAAATGGCCGGGGTGCCTCTCTCTTCTTCCTCACACCTGGCCTCACTTCTCCTCCTCCTCCCTCCATTACTGCTTACAAAAGCTCGGGTTAGGGCCTAATGGCGGAGGCGATGCCGGACTGGTTTGCGATCCTGATATGCGGAGGGCTGGCGACACTGCTGGGGCTCTCTGTGCTCCTGTGCGCGATGATCCTCGACGATCGTCGCGACGCTGCTGCTCGGGTGTTGGCTCTCCGCGGTGGTGGTGATCATGAGGAGTAGATGGGGTGTGCCGGGTGCTAACTGTTGTTAGGGGGTGATTAGCTGGATATAACACCGTTGCAAAGTTTTGCAAACAGTGTATGTGTTCGAATGGTAATGGTTGTGAGTCTGCTACCTGGTGCTGTTTGAAGTTAATACATCCACGCCGTGAGAAAGTGTAGATGTAGCAACTCAGGGAAAAGAAATCTCACTCCAGAATTTCGCGAGGAAAAACAGTTAATTTAAAGGAGTATAAACCACAACAAAAACTACATACATTAGTAGAAGCCAAAAATTTGACTCGTCGTACAAACTCAGGATATCACGCATAGGTCACACACATAAATAAATGTTGCAAATAATGAACACTGCAGCGACGTCTAAAATGGAAACGGTAACTGGACGGGGTCCTGATAAAATGTCTCTGGTAAAGGGATACACTCCTCTTCTATCGGAGGAAGTGGATTGACCAGTCGATGTATGCGTCTCTCCGGGTCGGGCCTCAGTGGTCTGCCGATGGCAATCTGAGGATTCAGATCACTGAGATCCTGGAGATAATCCATCACTCGTTGGTTCAAATGCTCTTGAGCGATGATGTACTGGATAAGGTTGGCCAGAACTGGGTCTCTCTCAATACGCCCACCGGGAAAAGACGTTACTTCTCCGGGTGCTGCACGGCTCGGAAAGTAATAATATCCTCGTTCGCGGGCATAGGGTACTGCGGATCGAAGACGAGCAATCGCTTCTTTCGCAGCAGCTTCTATGGCCAGGTGTGGGGTTGGCATAGATTTCCCCACGAAGGAAACTTCTGTTGGATCTTGGTTGGGGTCTACAGGAGGAATGTGTACTGCTGCCCAATATTCCGAGGTGGATGGGGTGATTCTAGATTTGAACAGCTCGTACTGGGGTGGCTGGGTAGAACCCATGGTACTGCGGGTAAAATCCCACAATATTTTGACAAAGCTACCTGGTTGCATCTGGGGTTCTCAGATGAATGCTGGGGCTCAGGAAAAAGTTGTGAGTGTGGTGCACAAGGTGAGGGTTGCTGGGTAAGGTCACAAGGTGGCCTTTATATAGCAATGGAGCCGGATTCGTTTTACCGTGGTGAAAGGTAATAAATTTGCCAGCTTAGCTCCAAAGGTCAGGTCAGTGTCAGGGATACACATATCTCATAAAGAGACGTGTTACTGTGGTTGTCGTCGGGTTGGTTTTGGTAGTTGTGCCCGGAAAAATATGCAACTATGCGCTGACCAATTATGCAAGGCTACTATTAAAACAGAGGCACAACGACAGGCTACGTTAATATACACGGTCGCATGATTACAAAGTGAGGATACACTAAGACTCGGTACTACTCGTACGGCTTAGTCTACCTCATTTATGTCTAAACGGGCGTGCCTGGTGGATGTCGAGGCTTCTCCACGTGTCTCACTGCCGGGATTAGTCGGAGATGGCGGAGGAACTGCAGGGTCGGGGTAGTGATGATGACCATCGCGGGGATTGTTGGCCACAATCCCGTTGGAGTGTGCTCCCAAAAGGCGACGAAGCACTTCTGGGGTCATCAAAGCATCTCGGCTGATGGCTGGAGCTGATCTCGGGGTCTCGATCGGTTGTCCAAACAGCACGACTGGGTTGTCGGCGTTGGGCTCGTTTTCTTCTCTCGCCGGGGCTCGACGAACCAGCTCTCCACGAGCTGCAATTAAATCAATAGTGATTTGATCGCACAGTTCCTCTAGTGCACTTACATAGCGCACCAGGTGCAACAATGCAGGATCTGTCTCGTGATCTCCGTTGGCAACTTGGGGTGGTCTACCATACCCTTCACGTCTGGGGTAGTAGTGGAACGAGCGACAGTTAACTCTGGGCGACAAGTGCCTGAGATGAACTATAGCCTCTCGAGCAGCTAGTTGTATGGCTTGTGGCTCAAAGGAAGTTGTTCTTCCGGTGAACCTGTAGGGGCGCTCGGGTGCTAGACCCCTACCGTAGATGTGTACAGTGGCCCAGAATTGACGGTCTTCACCGCTCATGGGTCCTTGGTACACAACATATTCTGGTGGCTCCTCTAACGCATAGGCACGACGGGTGAGGTTTGCGAGGATGGTCACAAAACCTCCAAGGTTGGTTGCGATGGTCTCGTTGTGCACTATGGGGCCAGGCATTGTGGCTAGGTTGGGGAAGAGACTGTGCGGTGCTGGGTTGAGGCTAGCGTGCCCTTTTTATAGAAAAGGGAACGGAGTCTTCCTTCGCACGCTTGCGAATGAGACATTTTTGCCATCGGTCACTGGTGTGCGATCGACAGGCTAGGCTGATAGGTTGGGCACCGACTGCCAAAAGTGTCGGGATTACTGTGTGGCTATCTTGCACGAGAAGCTTGGCTGGGGTTTGGCTAAGGTCTAGTGGGTTGGTTTGCCTAGGTTTTTTCGACCTGGCTAAGATAGGATTAGCCAATGGTCAGCCTGGCTCTGATACCAAGTCTGTCACGACCGGTTTTCCGGGTAATAAATTTCCAGAAAAGACCGCCGTGCTCATCAACCCCAGGATTACTGTTAGCAGATGAGGCTCCAACTAGATATAGAAATTCCAAGCAGAAAACAAAATATGTAGTACAAGGCCATTCTGGCCTGTGAGTGCAACAAATGGTTTCTAGTGGTTGATGGCGGAAGCGGGTTGTGAAACATCAGTGTCTATGGGACTCCATTTCCCACGGGAACAGCTGACCAGGTTAACTCCTATCTTCGCGAGGCTGCTATCTCCATTACTTAGGTTCCGGGGCTGTCATCGCGTCGCTCCTCTTCGTGCCAGAAAATCTGGCCAAGACAATAGCCAGGGACAAGCCAGAGAGTACTTTGAATGTACTCGCAAACATTATGAACACAGGTATAATATAACAATGATGTGCTGAAAATATTTTTATGCTCATGACGTCAGTCACAAAAGATAAATAAATCTCTGATGCGTGCAAGCAAGTTATTTATAAAATTGCAATAACATAGTAGTATTAAAATTTATGAAATAAATAACAAGCAAAGCCACAGTCGGTCGTCTTAGCGACACCACATAAAGGGCTTTAAAAGAAATGCCACAGTCGGGCGTCTGAGCGACACCACATAAAGGGCTTTAAAAGAAATGCCACAGTCGGGCGTCTGAGCGACACCACATAAAGGGCTTTAAAAGAAATGCCACAGTCGCGCGTCTG